>NW_008649040.1:182903-184602 GCF_000247585.1 Phytophthora nicotianae INRA-310
CCTCAGATCTTGCTCTCTTCGTGGTACGGTTTCTCCATCCGAGAGTACTTCGATAGGCGGTTTGGCCGTTTGACACAGGAGACAAAGTGAACCGTTCTGTATTTCTTCCAGGCGAACGAGCAGATAGACAACTCTGCGTACTAATCCACGCCACTCGGCGGGTAACTTTCCACGGTCGACTGGACTTCCACTTGGCGGACTTACCGCTCCCACCACGGGAGGGTGTTCAGATAGTTCCACGCCAACATTTTCTCGTACCACAAATTCGTCGATGTCGACACTTCCGTCCGGAGGCTTGGGTTTCCCGGGCGGAGGGAGTGCTCTTACCAAGAACACTCCTCCGAGTTCCTCCAACTTTCTCTTGTCGGCGTCGTCATCAGCGTCCGTTTGAGCTGGGATGTCGTATTCTTGCTCGCCTTCGAGCACGGTCTTCCCAATCGGGGTTGACCTAAAGTCACGGTTCGCACGTTTAGCAGCAGCAGTAGTGGCTAGTGTTCTCCGGTACCACTCTAACCAATATTCCGGGGAGGACAGCTCTCCGGGAGCGGCCTCTCGGGTCCGAGCTAACACTTCTTCAGGGATGTCTAGTATCTTGCTCAGCTCGCCCAGCGACACAGCTTTTTGCCCTTCAGCATTCTTCTTCACACGTTCCTTGAGTGCAACTTCGTCGAGACCGATGAGGCGGTCTTCGAGCTCCTTGTCGTATTCATCCTTCTCTTCAGAAACCCCTGTCGCTCTTCCAGCTTCGAGATCGTCGAGTTCTTCTGTCGTGAACAGGCGGGCATAATACGGTTTGCGCGGGCCACGGGGTTTTTCTCTACCACTCTGGCCGTCCTCCTTTTGAGGGGGGCTTCCTCGCGAGCTCCCTTCCTCTTTGTATACGTCTTGTATCAGCTCCTCTGCTTCATTCAGTTCCTCAGACGTTTCGATGTCATCTTGCGGGTTCACTCTCGATGCTTCCGTAGCCTCTGCTACCATCGACACACTCTGCACCCGCTCGGTACTCTCCGAGTTCAGCTCTTCGTCAAATTGTCCTTCTTGATCCATTTCTTCAGTCACATACACTTCATTTACATTCACTTCAGTCGCATCCCGGGTGGGTTGATTCATTCCGTTCGAGACGAGGTCCACTTCATACGCGACGGTCGACTCTCCTCGAGAGTTCAAAACGGCCTCGTTCGCGTCTCTAATTAGATAAGAGGAAGGAGCGACGCACTCTTCCCCTTCCTCTCGCCCCCGTCATTGCTGGGACGGTGTTTGCCCTTGATGAGCACCGCTCCCCGTCGATTGTTGCGACTTGTACTGCTGAAATGAAGCTCTCACCGGGCACTCTGCAACTAGATGATCCGTCTGATTGCAGAGGAAACAAGCCCTTCCGGAACGTTGCTGACCGTTACGGTTGTTATAGGGACTAGTGCGCTGTTGACTCTGGCCTTGGGGCCGATTAGGCTGCTTGTAGGGTTCCTCGCACTCCATACGGGCGTGTCCTTCTTGTCCACAGTTAGTGCACGTGGCTCGACTCCGCCAGCAGGTGATTCTACTGCACCCCAGCGTGTGGCATCTCCCACAGACAATGTGGCCATCTTGCGTGTACATGTCTGCGCCTTGGCGAATTCCTCTCCCAGGTGTGAATGGAGGAGCCACCGGACTCATCTGGTTCGGTACTTGACTTTGTTGAGAGGTCTGGTACGCGGCGGCG
>NW_008649040.1:186942-189081 GCF_000247585.1 Phytophthora nicotianae INRA-310
CTAGGCACGGTAGGCACGAGTGGGTGCAGGGGAGGCGCTGACTTCTGCGGGGCCAGGAACCATTCCCAGCGGGCGGCCTTCTGGAACACCACTCGTATTCCCGGGTACGGGACAGTAGATGAAGTCGCAATAACCTGACCGCATGACTGCCACATGCTCATCAATTGTTCTAAGTAGGAGATATTGTTAACATACCTAACTAACATCATTTCAGGCCATTGCTGGATGATACCTTACGTACAGAAACAGCAGGAAATGTTGCTGAAGGATATAACACGGATAGCCTGAAACAGGAAAAGAACAAAAAAAAAGAATAAGAAGCAGGCGACAAACTGACACTATAGTTCTTACTAGTTGTAATCAGTACATGTACTTATATGTGAAACTGACTGGTGTAGTTCGAGCTTCTGATTACTACTGCAGAACACGTCGATACAAATTGCAGATTAGAGATAATGCATCCCAAATATGTTCCCGAACCCAAATGTGTGCTCCCAAATATGAACTATTTATGATCGGTTTGGGAACGTATTTGGGCACTAATAAACTGTATAAAAAACATCGACGGTTAAAGTGTCCCAAATTGGGCAACATCTCAGCAGCTTTACAGCAACATAACTTCTTAAGCGCAACATTTCATAAACTTCTGGTTTGTCTTTAGCAGTAGGCGAGAACCAACCATTTGCAGAGACTCAAAAACAACAATTCACATGCTTGTCATTTGGGATTTTCATTTATGGAGCACAAGACATTCAGCAGCATGTACACGCTTCTTACTGAAGCCACTGCTGGGTAGTCAATATAAGGTTTGCTATTAATATTCCACCAGCGTATGTACGAGTCTACTCTCGGTACGTAATGCTCCAATCTATAGCATTAGTACTTGAAGTATTATCTAACTAAGACTTAGTATTAGCTAGATAACACTTCGAGTACTAGTGCTATAGATCTTATGAACCAAAGGTAAGGCACGGTTGCGAAGTCGACTGGTCGACCTGTCACCTTACTGATTGACGAGGTATGCACGACAAACACAACCAGTAATGTAAGTTGGTTACGTGAAAGTCGAACGCGCTGACCAACCAGCCAAGAGAAGCAAGCCCATATACCCCAAGTAACGCAGCAGTGTGTAGCACACTCGTGAAATGCCGAGGAAAGCACAAACTTCAACCATATACATTGTGTGATATCTTAAACCACTATCGCAGCAACCGCTCTGTCAGTCACACTTAAATTGTTCACCTGTCACACTTTCCGGACAAAATATTGGACAAAATTCAAAAACTACATGAGACAGGATTGGTGATAAATATATTGGAGCCCTCTGAGTGGATGAATTTAATTATCATTACCCGACCACTGTACTGCTGTGTGGTGCACATTGAACATACGGAAACCATAGCATGACCTTGCATTGCTATCCACTCTAAGCTGCCAAGCGAAGCGAAGGCTCATCAATAAAAATAATAGTTTTCTTAAGAAACGTTGCATGTATCTATTTCGTACGCTATCGCACTACAAATGTGCAGTGTGTGTTTGCTACGACCTTTGTGGCTATATATAGTAATGGTGTTATGTAGTTTGAGTCTGAAGTACTCGACAGCTACAGCTACAAGCTAAACGGAGTGCTATAACAAACTTTTGTTTTCAATTAGGACATATAATGTTTTCAAATGAGACTCATCGATTTTATACGTTCGACGGGTAAACCTGCATTACAGAGTGCCTTCATAAACTGGCATACACAAATGGCATATCTACAGCAGATATGTGAGGTTTAAAAAAGTTTGATTCAATTTGTATCCATTCAAATAGATTCAAATCGCTACTGGTTGCCTTCTTATTCTAGAGCATCATTTCACCAGCTACTATCGCGGTTCTCGACGTTCTACCACATTCGACTGGAGGACGCCCACCCAAGCTTCGATAACACCACCAGGCCCTCGGTCTCGTGCTGTGCTTCTACGTGGGATCCATGGAGGTAAGTACGCTTTGTATGCTGGCGTGCCTATGAGCACGCTCGTGAGAGCGCTCCGAACACCAGAAAAACCGTTAGCATACACGCTCAAGGGCTTCGCGACTGCCCGCATCTCCTGGCCTTCTCCTGCTCGTCAACTTAAGCTTGCCCGCCGAGTTGAG
>NW_008649040.1:191671-192968 GCF_000247585.1 Phytophthora nicotianae INRA-310
TGATAACATGATGACCGCTAGTGAAAGTAACCCATCCACGTGCGTGTTCTGTCAAGATGTATGCAAGCCAACCAAAACCATGACTTTTGATAATTAAAGGTTCTGAAATGTGGGTTTTGTCAGCAGCAGACGTTGCTATGGATATTTGAAGCCGCCTCCTTGACATGAACGGCTTAGAGTGGAGGGCAAAGAACTCTTTTTTTACGTACAGTAAAGGCGGCAGACAAATTTAGTCGGCTTTCACAGCCCAGTGGGTACCACCAACTCAGTGATTACAGTCAGAAAAGGAAAAACAGCAGTGATCTGCTCGCGTATCATCATCAGTCCACTTTTAATTAATGTTAGTTATATAGTTGGGCTTTTGGCGGTTAATTGTCCACTACGGGTATGTCATACCACGACAGCCACTATGACGGACGGAACTTATCTTTGCCAGCTGTACCACATAACATAGCATGATAGTAAGTGACATGATGTGCATATTGTCACAATCTTCACATGACCGTCTATTTTTAAATAATGCGGTATAAATATCACGAGCCTACAGATAGGACGGTCAATAAGAGAGGCCCACTGGGATACACACGTTAGATAAACCGCCTTTTACCCTCTAGTTAACGAATTGGGATGCAAAAATGCCAATTAGCTACATTCAGAGGTAGTTAACTATGGCGTTTTTGAGAATACTTCATGAATACATCATGCTATGCACTCCGAGCCAGAATCACCACCGCTCCTGCTGGATATATACTTACTGGAGTATCACTCCTGGACAACGCCTATGGAAGAAGTACCACGGGCATGGGTCATTTTTAAGGAAGATGCCAATGTCGTTTTGAACGGATTAAAGCAGCGATTATAGCACAGCAGCAATCCTGACGCAAGGAATCCAAAATCTAAACTGAATGAGACTTCTGATACCTATTTGCGGAATGAAAGTGTCGACATAATGACACAACCAAAACTTTAAGAGCACCACACTATAAGTTCTATGCAGACACCAAGAACCAGGCCACAAGAGAAGAATATCAAAGGTATGGTAGTTCAAATGAGCTCAACAAACACTCCGCTGTGCGATGGGGGTACCCCAGCGACCTGGATATACATACTTTTTTAGGCCAATTCGTGGCGGTTCAAGCTGCAAGATCAACACAGAAGTGTGACAAGACAGATGAACGGGGTCAAATCGCGTCTTATTTCTATCGGAAAATATCAAAATCAAATAGAAAACCACTTTACCACCACCAAAGCATTTGCATAATAGCAAAGGCATTAAGATCCTAATAGTAATACCTTG
>NW_008649040.1:197088-197575 GCF_000247585.1 Phytophthora nicotianae INRA-310
AAGCAAAGGCAGCGTATCAAAGACGAAATCGAAGGTCTTCGGCGAATGAGCGATGAGCTGAGTCTGCAACTCAAGAATCTGAAACTTGGTAGGGAAGTGAAACGTTTTGCTTCGAATGGTCAATTCTCCATCTGGAAAGAAGTGGCTCTAGCTCAACGTGAGGAGCGACTAAGGTCGGAGGCGGAGCAGAGGAAGCTGACCACGACGGCGAATACTCAAGCAGCGTACATCGACCATCTACGTGGCCTTTTCCACCTTCGCCCAAAGCCAGCTCATTTGAAAAAGGAAATGGAGCACCCTGAGATTAGCAACCCGATGGATACTCGATCTGGGATGTCGGATGAGCATATAATTACTTTGCTACTGCAAAAGATCGACGTATGCTATGCACGTATAGACGATGTAATGAGTGACTGTGGTCTGGCAACAATGGTAACTGAGGAGGAAAACTCAACTCATTGGCGCGATGACAGCGGTGAGTTGGAGT
>NW_008649040.1:199541-216361 GCF_000247585.1 Phytophthora nicotianae INRA-310
TAAACCGAAACGGCTCATCGAGATCTAGGTGAGCTCGCATTGTGTTAGCGTTGAAAAACCAAACAATAAAAACAATTCTAGAATTATTTTGTTGAACAGCGCGGTAGACTCGCGAGAGGAGATAGTGCGTACACGTAATGGGGACATGAGCACAGCGGCAGAGGGAATAACGACCGTTTGGCTGCTCTGGTAGGGCTTTGACCAGTTCCAGCCAATGGTTGCTGCACTATGAAAAAGCAAGACCGACCGGTAACAAATTGACAACAACTATACACTAGATCTGCTGTGTTGTTCAAGCGGCGACAATCCAGGAACTCTCGCTGTCGGTCACGTTTACAGTGTTAAATTGCTTCTTACTCACGTCCTGGGTCTTCATGAATGAACGAGGGGGGGGGGGGGGGGATTCTTGGGTGAAATCGATCGATCAGATTCGGAGAAACAGGCCCAAAGCGTATCTGTTACACTATAACGTCGTAGCGATTTATAATCTGTGACCAAGTAATTTAGGCGGCTTGGAAGTGGCGGCTTGTAGGCGATTGTGGTTAATTTCAAGTAAAGCACAATGACTTCCAAGCAAACAAGTTTTGACTGAGACTTCAGACTAAAGTGGCTGGATTTGAGTCCGTGTCGTATACACAGATTCAGAATAACTTCTACCTTCTACAGCCCTTTATAAAAGCGATCGTCAACAGTATTCTATGCGAGTTGACCGTCTAATAGGCAGTCTATAGTATTGTTTGCGAGCTCTTGATATTTTGATCATATAGCTCTACTCAGTTACGGGCTCACCACGGATAACCGTAAGATTAAAGCCACGCTTCTTTCAGCACAGTGAACGCATCCACAGGTGTGTTCTTGATAATCCCATTATTTCATTATACCGCTGTATTAGGCGGGCACAAGCTGGATCTGTGTGTGTCCGACGGTAGGAGCATGCTTTCACATCGCGGTTACAAACATGCAGATTTTTCTGTTGAGATTACGTGTTTGATTGTACTCAGCTAAAACGTGTACACTCTCTACAGTTGACTGTAAAGGCTAGGGGTCGATGCTGGATAAGCGATGTTGGATTTCAGCGTGCACAAGCCGAACAAGCATCTCAAGATGGTGACTGTAGTGTCGTAGTTCAGGAGGCTGTTAGTCCAGACAAACCAACGCCTTGGTTGGTCACGGTTTTCCCTCATCGCAGAGTGCTTTCTAACCAACACAATTCAATCTACCTTGAAAGCAACAATAGGTTATATGCCCAAGCTTTCTCTGTGCTCAAAGTGCTACCCTTGAGGTGGCGCGGTCATGATGAAATGGAACTCCGAGAAAGACTTCGACGGGACCAACTACACGGCATGGAAGACGCGCGTGCGAGCCGTAATGGAGGCGAACGATCTCTGGGACATCGCAACGCTACGTGAACGTCCGCCACGCAGTGGCTCAAGGCATGACGAAGACAAGTTTTGGCACCGAGAACGTAAAGCCAAAGCTTTCTTGCTGGAAACGCTGACCGACGATCTTGTAGTCAGTGTTGGTGCTAAGCGGTACGCCTACCAAGTGCTAGAGTACTTAGAGCAAACGTATGAGGCCAAAACCTGGGGGAAATCTAGTGGCAATGCGTGAGAAATTCATTTCGCTGAAGTACGAAGACGGACAAGAAATGACGACGCACCTCAACAACCTAAAGACTCTAGCCGAAAAACTCGCCCGCCAAGGAAAACCCGTGGATGACCAAGAGCGAGTGTGCCAACTCTTGACAAGTCTACCCGAGTCATGGTCCCACTTCAAAAGTGTATACTTTACACAGGACCGCCCACTGCCACAAGGAACAATGGAAGGCAACGTCATGGCCGAATTCTCGAGACGCCAAGCCCAAACGGCTCCAGTAGCTGTTCAAGAAACGGCCGTCCCCGCTGTTTTGAAAATGAGGACTACATGATGGCAGAGGCCTTACTTGCCAGAGCAACCTCAATTCGAGACGCACGCAGTCCCATCGATCGACGCCATACCCACCGCGGTCGAGTAATGGGCAAGCATGCTTCTATTGTGGCAAAGGGGGGCACCAGAAACAAGTCTGTCGGCTCCGCCTTCGCCACCTCCAAGAACGTGGTGTTCCCGATGAACAGCAAGCTTCCACCGGGCAAGTAGCCGTAGCTGTAGCGCCTGTAAGCCCCGCCGACAATGCTGCCGAGCTGACAGAGCAACTCTCTCCGGCACTCGAAGGAGAAGTATGGGGTCTTGCGGCAGTCGCAGGGTATGCAGCGAAAGCATGCGCTGACAGTGATTTTGTTCCTTGGGTGATCGACTCGGGGTGTACCCAACACATGACATCCGACAAGTCACTCTTTGAGAAGTTTGAAGCGGCCTCTGGACGAAAGGTTCGCGTGGCAACGGCCACAATGACTCCTGTCGAAGGAGTTGGTACGATACTGCTCACGGTGCAAATGAACGACGGCCATAACGAACGGGTCAGACTTCACAAAGTCCTCTACGTGCCAGCGCTTGAAATGAACTTACTCTCTGTGTACCAAGCGGCTCAAGGAGGGGCAAAATTTGACTTTCATACGCAACCTGGCTCCGTGACAATGTCACTTGACCATCGCCATGTTACATGTCGCGCTACTAATAAGCTGTACGTCCTGCATTCGGCTCGACCACCAGCAGCAGCTCTCGCCGTAAGACCGGAGCTGACGCTTGACATCCTACATCAACGGTTCGGGCATACTAGCAAGCAGATTCTCCGCAAGATGGCGTCATCTAAAATGGCCAGTGGCATGGAGTTCAAACCGGAGCCGGAGAATTCCCCGTGTGACGCCTGCGAGTTGGGTACGAAGCGCCGTGCGACGTTCAAATTGAAGCCCCGAGCTGACCTGGATGGCTGCAATAACGTTGTTCACAGCGACATCGCTGGACCTGTCGAAGTGCCATCAATCAAGCTCGAGCGATATGTGTTACTTTTTGTCGACGGATATTCGCGATACTGCACTGTGGGGCTGCTGGGCAAGCGGTCGGAGATGTTCCAGTGCTTCCTGGAATACAAGGCGTCAGTAGAGACGAAGCACAATCGATCGCTTCGACGCTTTGTCAGCGACAACGGTGGTGAGTATCTAGATGGTGCATTCGTCAAGTGCTGTCGTGACCATGGGATTCAACGCGATACAACAATCGCGTACACACCGGAGCAAAACGGGATGGCTTAAGTTCGCTTTCGCATTCTCTTCAACAAAGTCCGGACGATTTTGATCTCCAGTGGATCACCAAAGCAGCTGTGGGGAGAAGCAGTTCTGGCAATGGTCTACACATACAATCGGACTCTCGCCTCCGGCATTGACATGACTCCATACGAGCGATGGCACGGTCATCCTCCCGATGTCAGCAACCTTCGGACTTTTGGCTCTCTCGCATACGTCTACGTGGCATCCAAGACAAACGCACAGGGGCGAGCCGGTGCCAAGAGGCAAAAGCTTGATGCCAAAGCTGTTCGAGGCGTGTTTGTAGGCTACGCCGCCAACCAAAAGGGTTGGAAGATTCTCGATTGCAACCAAGGTGCCATTATATCGTCCATTCATGTAACCTTTGACGAAAGCTGTTCTGCTGCAGCTCGCGATCTCAAGCACCAGGAGTTCCGCAAGTTGGCTTCGCGGCACTCCATGGATTTTGAGTATTACTCTCGGACCGCGACATCTGAAGTTGATCTGCTTTTCTACAGCCAACGCCCCACCGAAGAGAAGCCTTCCGCCAATGACGTAGTGCTACTCGAAGATTTCGTTGCTGGCTTTGACATGGCCTCGGTCAATATTTCGACGACATGGTCGCAACTCTGTGCGTATGCATCGTCATCAGCTCCATGGCTTCGAACGTTGGTCGGACCACAAGCGCTTACCAGTGAATCGGTTCATCCAATCATCCGAGCCGTTCGCAAGCAAAAACAAGCTGAGCTCCTCGTGGCGCTCGAAAATCTGAAGTGCAAGGAGTCGCTTTGTACTGTTGTTACTCAAGGTATGGGTCTAGACCCTGCAACCTACCGTGAAGCAATGGCACGACCTGATGCGGCAAGATGGAGAGAAGCCACTGATGCAGAAATAGCGTCGCTCCTAAAGAACAAGACGTGGACACTAGTGAAACTTCCAACAGGCAAGCGAGCTCTAGCTTGCAAGTGGGTGTTCAAACGAAAGTTCAACAGTGACGGGACTCTCGAGCGAAATAAAGCTCGCTTAGTTGTCATCGGGTGCCAGCAAATTAAGTTCATCGACTTCGACGACGTCTTCGCGCCTGTGGTGCGCTTGGAATCATTCAGAGTGCTGCTTGCAATTGTGTGCATTGAAGACTTGGAGTGTGAGCAAATGGACATTGAGACCGCTTTCCTGAACGGTGTGCTTGAAGAAGAAGTGTACATGCAACTCCCACAAGGGCTAAAGGTCCCCGGTCAAGAAGGTCTGGTGTGCCGCCTGCTAAAAAGCCTATATGGCCTCAAGCAGGCACCACGCGCATGGCACAAGGCGTTAGTTCAGTATCTCACCACTGCTGGATTTGAAGCTCTGCAGTGTGAAGCCTGCATTTTTGTTCGGAGCACAGGCAGCAAGACGCAGATCGTAGCCATCTATGTGGACAACTTGATGCTGATCGCTAAGACTCGGGGTAAAGTTGCTGAAATGAAGGCCGGCATCCAAAAAACATTTCGTGCGAAGGACATGGGCCCCGTCAGCTACATTGTGGGGATCAAAGTAGTCCGTGACAGGGGTACAACGAAAGCTGTGGATCAATCAGCAGCTAAGCGCAGACAACATCGTGAACCGGTTCAACATGCAACACGCGTTTGCTACTAAAGTACCATCGATTCCAGGGAAGAAGCTGCGGAAAGTTAACGGCGCTGATGCAACCGGTGATGTCATGAGTGACATGGCAACGAAACCCTTTCGACAAGCTGTTGGAAGTCTAATGTATCTGATGATCGGGTCGAGGCCTGAGCTTGCCTTCTCCATTCAGGATGTGGGCCGATTTCTCAATGCTTACGCTAAACCACACTGGGAAGCTGTCAAACAGATCATCAAGTATGTCAAAGGAACTACAGCTCACGGTTTGGAGTTCAGTGGGTCCGACATCAGCTTATTCCGATTCTGACTACGCTGCTGACGAAGATGAGCGAAAGTCTGTATCGGGATATGTTACCTTCATTGGTAATTGTGCAGTTACTTGGAGCAGCAGAAAGCAACGCATTGTCGCCCAGTCAACAGCGGAGGCTGAATACATCGCGCTCGCCCACTGTACACGCGAAGTTCTCTTCATTCGGCAATTGCTGTCTGAACTTGGATATGAGCATGTGGTGAAGCGCCAGTTGGCTTTCACGAATAAGAAAACTGATTGATGGGAAATGACCCGATCCAGCCCTGAGACTCATGGTCGACGACGGTGCGTCAGTGATTACGTCATCATCGGTGAGGATTACGCAATCATCGGAGTGGATCGACATGGTGCAATCAATTGGGTACACGATCGACCGACAAGGACACGATCCACTGATGACACATCATCTGATTTGTACCCACGGCTAGTACCACGCGACCAGGCTACAGAGGGGATAGAAAGGACGTCATAGGATGGGCAGAAGGTATTGGACCGATAGGACTTAAAGGAATAACAGAGTGGAATTTGCCTTATCAACAACAAGTGCCTTCGGTTCAAGAACAAGAACTGTAGCGGGAAGTACATTGGCCCATACAGTTACCAAGTCATTCTACCAAGGACACGCGTCAGTCGCCAAAGTTTGCAGCTTGGCCGGTCGATCGTCTCCACTCTCGCCCCCAACTCCCCCGCTATAGGAAGCGGTCAAGCCTCGCAAGTAAAGGAACAAGGAACCCCCCCGTAAAGGAACAAGCACACCCCAAGTCGATCAAGATCGACAACCTACCTGGCGCGTAGCCTGAAGTATATCCACGCTACGCCAAAACCCCAAACCATCCCGCGTCCCGCCAAGACGAGACCAACCTACGGCCAAGCCTCTCATCGAGTCCACCAGAGGAGTGTAGCCAGCCCGCCGACGGGTACACAAGGTGAGCCCTCAGCAACCCCACGGTTATCGGAGTACCCCCTCCGTCAGTCGGCAGTCCAGGGCACTGTGTGTCTGAGTGGATCGCAACGCGATTTTGCGAATCCCACTCCACCACAAGCAGGAGGAGACACCGATATTTGAAGACAACCAGGCATGCATCGCTATAGCAAAAAATCCTACCCAGCACTCGCGAACCAAACATATCGACGTGCGGTATCATTTTATTCGAGAGCATGTCCGAGCAAAGCATATTGCTCTCAAGTACGTGATGTCAAAGAAAAACGTTGCTGATACCTTCACGAAGGGACTGGCCAAGGACCAGTTCGAGCTGCTGCGTGGTAAGCTTGGAGTGATCGAGGTTAATGCGGTTGCGGGGGAGCAAGCTGTCGATGGAGATCGAGAAGGTCAAGCAGCATCACTCGGTAAGAACGCCAAGTAGAGCTTGGAAGTGCTGCGAACAATCTTCTCGCAGGAGTGCTGATGGTTAGCTTGCTGGACAGCGAACGGGATCCCGCTTGTTTGCGAATGGCAAACTCGCTGGAATGCGAATGGAATCCCGCTGGAGAGCGAATGGTAATCTTGCAGGAGTGCTTATGGAGTCGATAAAGCCTAACGATGTTTGTTCTACTAGCAGCGAAACTGACGAAGACGTGAGTGCTCGCTGCGGGGGAGTGTTGGATTTCAGCGTGCACAAGCCGAACAAGCATCTCAAGATGGTGACTGTAGTGTCGTAGTTCAGGAGGCTGTTAGTCCAGACCAACCAACGCCTTGGTTGGTCACGGTTTTCCCTCACCGCAGAATGCTTTCTAACCAACACAATTCAATCTACCTTGAAAGCAACAATAAGCCAGACAGGGCAACAACATCGCCAATGACCTGATGCTGCATCGGGTTGTTCTGTACTAGATTCGGAGCTGAAGTAGGCGCCAAGCCTCAAATTACTACTACTACTAGTAATTTACATAGGTTTGGACTATCCAATCCGTGACTAATCCGTTCAACCTAGTCGTTATGTAAACTGCTGGGACCGCTTGATCCAGTGTTTCTTAGCCTATCTTCTTTAATAAAACCTTTTACATTCATCCGATAAGATTTGATGCTACTTCCTTCAGACGCGATCACACCGGATGTCGAAGGTAGTATTCCTCAAAGAAATATGCACTTCAAACAGTTAATACTGGTAAAAAGCGAATACCAGGCTGGTCTGATTTTAGGTCTAAATAAACTATCCGGACTATAATTATGTCATATCTGAATGCGACCAAGAAAAAAATCTTCCCAAAGCAAGCCAACAATGCTTGTGATCCCGTAATCGCACAAGATAAGCGGAAACATATCGACGTTATGCATGAAAGAGAGACTGCGCGACGCGAAGAAAACAGTAAAACTCTCTTATCAACCAAATAATTTTCTTTTTAGCTTTTTGTCTTGCGAAAATCTCTGTACGACCAGTATGGGGGTGGTGATTGCGACTCTGTTGATCCGCAATTTCAAAGCGTAAACGCGTGGCAAGGCACATCATTGTTCCCTTTCACAGGGATTGCAAAAACAGTCAGAATGATCACCATGCTAATCTCTCTACAGACGATAGGTTCAGTCTTAAATCGATAAAACACCCGAGACAGTCGACAACCCGACAAATACGCGCGATGCGGGCTTCCACGCCGTTAGTCGTTATGACTGCTTTCGCGATTTCAACCCTTGCGGTAGCCGCCACACCTCTCGGTGCCTCGGCAAAACTAGGCGAGCAAGATTGGACGAAGACCGCGTTATCAACAGTACCGTCGCTACGGCTGCATGTTACACTCGATGACGAAAACGTGAAGATACATGGGCATTCCGTCATTGACGTATTCGCGAACCCAATCGTCTCCAGCGACAACACCAGCATCCACTACGACGGCTTTAGCACCTTTAGCCAAGACGATACCGAATATACTTACGTGTTCGAGAACGGCACATCCTACATGTTAGAGAGCCCCGTTAATGGCAACGCTTCCTCAACGTTGCACTGTCTACCATCGATCATTCCATTCGAGCATATACTTCCAGCACTCAACAACGCCACATCGATTCCAAGCGCATCTGTCGGAGGGGAGACCATCGAGTGCCCAGACGGATCATTGTTCCGGACGACATTTAGCGGAGTGGATTTCGTGTTATGCGCATCAAGTACATCCGGATTCATGGCGTTTGGGCTCGATATGACGATGGCAGTGGAATACTTGTCGACTCCAATTCGTCATACTCTGCCAGCATTGAGTAATGACATTTCGACGTGCCCAGTAGTGGCATTCCCTACGCCGGTGACACCAACTGCCATCGCGCTACTTACAGGTACATCTCTTCCGACTTCTCCATCCAGAAACCTGAAGGCAGCAGCACCCGCAGTGATTGAGGCGGAGTCTTGCGAGTGCAAGTCTACTCCTCGGCCGTGTATTTTCTTGCACGGTCTGGGAAATCCGAATGAAAAAGCAGAATTACAAGATACACCCAAGTTGACGAAGGAGAAGTTCGGAGATATTGGTGATCATGCCCCATGCTGTACGACGGTCAAGTACGCGGTCATCAACACTGTTGATGTCGGGTGGAGGAATGACACGCTGCAGCAAAAGTTCTGCGATTTCTCACTTTCCATGAGCGAAACGAGTGACTTGGCAACACGTACAATATCCGACACTATCGTTGTGACGCACTCGATGGGTGGCCTAGTACTGGCGAGCGCACTCGCCAATGGGAAGTGTAAACTTGCAGATAGCACGTCGTGGGTGAGCATGAGTGCTCCGATGAAGGGGAGTATGGCTGGAGACTTTCTTCAAGATATTTGTGACGGAAAGTTCACGAAAACTGTGACTGGGTTGATGGATTTACTTGGCCAGTGCCCTATCACCATTGCTAAACAGTCGATTTATTACCAGAACGGCAAGTACAGCACCCCAGAACTCAACGCGGCATACACCGCAGCACAAGAAGCCTACCGCAGCAACGTCGATGCAGCACTGTGTAGCAAAAGCTACCTCGGTGTCTTGTCAAAGTTCTCTCCTTCATGTTTGGTAGGAGGAACCGTGATCCCACACAAGTCAGATGAGAACGATGCCCTCGTGGAGTTTCAGAGCTGCTTGGGTGGCCTCGACCCTGACTTGTTCGGTGGCAGCTATCGTGATCGATTTTACGCGGCCAAATTGGATCATGCTGACACGGCGTTTCTGACCCACGATAGTTTTTTCAGAGACTCTCAGAAACCATTCAAATGGTTTGAGTGTTTACTGTAAGCAGATACTAATCAAAACTCACGGCCTCGCGCCGTACTGCTCAATGATAAGCATTTCCTTGTGACATGTGCTAGTTTTTAGGACTGTTATGAACGGTAAATTTGCCGAAGTTTGTTGCAGCACCGCAGCGATATCAGCGACGGCGGCATGCGTGAGTATTGGTGCTCCGAGTTACTTGTTTTCATCTAAGTTCTACTAACACAATAATCTTAAACGGTTCTTACCCGTCAATCCTTCTATTAATAGTGGTGAAAATACTTGAAAATCACCATCTCAAAATAATTTGTTTTAAACGAAACTAAATATTATTTTAAAAACAAATCCTGAAGATGTATTGATATAGGTTAGCAAAAACATTGATTTAGAAACGGTTGTTAGAAACAGTTAAATCGACATTTGCTGCACACCTTGCCGATGCTGCTCCAGCTCGCCATCCTCGCCTTCCTGGCGTCTCCCTCAGCCGCGACGACACCTAGCGATGTTGTCCACGTGATCAACCTACATCCAGAGTCCCCACTCTCGTCACAGAGCGTTCAGTACGGCGTCCCCCAGCTCTTCCGTGTCACGGAGCTACAACCCGCCACAGTCTACGACATCAAAGTGTCGTATCCAGCCACGCAGCCATCAATCTTCGCGCTGCAGATAGAGCGGGTACTGCTGCCGTTGCCTGTAGCTGGCACCGACAACTTCGACGCTAACAACGCAAATATTGCATCAAATATCAAGAAAAATACGCCGATGCCCCCTCGTCGAAGAATTTTAAATACAGCCAAGCTTCGCCTGCATCCGGCGGAAATGGAGACGCACGAGTCGGTGCGGTATCGTCTGGAGCCATCCGGGACAGCAACTGAAGTGGAATTTTCACTTCTGGCCGAAGTTGAAGGCGTGCAACGTCCAGATTCCACGTTAGAAATGAAGGTATGTGTGTTCGATATTGTGGTGGAAGAGATGCTGTTCGAAGCTTTCCCGAAAGATACGTTGGTGCTGATCGGATGGCTGCTGATGCTACTATTTGCAAGCTGGAAATGGGCACTGCCATATTTGGAGAAGAAGATCGCTCTTGGGTTTGAAGAGGATAGAGTCGGATTAGAGGATTCAAAGGAGTCGTAGTTGAATCCCGTAAGGTACTACGTACATGTAGTGCAGACTGTAATCAACAAGGAACGGAAAATCGAAGAGTTTCTTATTTCCTAAACAAGCGTATTAAAGTCCCTTGTATTTCTTTTTTTTTAAAAGAAATTAATATCAGCGAAAGAAGACATCATTGTACTGCAGTAGTAAAATAATTTCAAACGATTTTTTTTATTATGGAAACCATGCACGTTCTACTAAACCTTCTATAGCGCTAGACATTCAAACCACTTGTGTGGCTTCTGTGAGTCTTTAAGGATACCCTCGCCCGTCAGAAATGCCGTATCTGCATGGTTCAGCTGTGGTCTGTAGAACCGATCCAAGTAGTGATTGCCAAAGAGGTTCTCGTCGAGGCCGCCCAAGCAGCTCTGAAACTCTACAAGGCCATCATTCTTCTTGGACTTGTGCGGGACTGCAGTGCCAGCGAGAATGCACGGAGCTTGGTAGGTTGACAGAAGTCCAAGGAAGCTATCGCTGCACATTGCTGCTGCAACGTTTTTACGATAGGCTTCCTGAGCGGCCACGTACGCAGCATCAATGGACGGAGAAGTGTGCTTTCCGCCCTGGTAGGTAGTAGACTTGCGGGACTTTGGCATGGGACACTGTCCCACTATCTCGAATAATCCCGCAGCAATGTTGTTGTTCTCGTCGTCACAGATGTCCATGAGATAATCCGAAGCCATACTGCCCGTCATCGGGGGACTCAGCGCCACCCACGACGTTGTTTTACTGAAGCTGCACTTGCCCTTAGCGAGAGCGTGAGCCATCACGAGTCCACCCATCGAGTGTGTCACGATAATTGTATTGTCGATAACCCCAGCAGCGACGTCACTGGTACTACTCATCGAGAGGGAATGATCACAGAACGTTTGCTGAAGAGTGTCGTTTCTCCAACCAGCGTCGTTGGTATTCATCACGGCATACTTAATCTCGGAACAGCAAGGAGCGTGGCCGTGTATGTCTCCGAATTTCTTCTTAGTAAGTTTCGGAGTGTCTTGCAACTCCGCCACGTCGTTGGGGTTACCCAAACCATGTAGGAAGATGCATGGACGAGGCGTGGTCAGACACGTATCACACTCCGTCGCTGCCATTGCCATGTGAGACTCTTCCCTTAGCTTTCTGGAAGTACTGGACGGGATCTTGCTGCCAGTAGCCAAAGCGAGAGCTGTAGGCGTCAGTGACGTGGCCTCTTGAACAACTTCACACGACGTAGATTCATCCGTCAACTCTGGCTTCGAGACGCTAACGGGGCCGTCGAGATACTCGACAGTAATGTCCAAATCGCTACTGTACGCCGTGAAACCAGCCTCACCCGACGCACAAATAGCGTAGTGGGATCCCGCAAATGTCGTTTTGAATAGCTTCCCACTCTCACAGTCAACAGATTTGCCACCGATGGAGGCACTGGGAATGGATGTGGCCATGTTGAGAGCAGGTAGAATCTCGTCGAACGGCAGCGTGTTGGACGGGAGACATTGAACTGTTTCAACGTCCGAGGCGTCCGTCGTAGTCAGATAGGCAGATCCGTCTACGAGAGTGTACGTGAACTCGGAGTCGTCGTCATTGAACGTCGCGTAGCTGTTGTAGAGCACACTGGCGCCGTTGTCCGCCACAACGGGCGTGGCGTAAATATCGAACTCGGAGTGTCCGTGGAGATTCATGCTCTTGCGCTTGAAGATGACATGGAGTTTTACGGATGGAACATCGTTCAGCGATGCCGCGTGCGCGAGACTTAACAGAGCAATGGAGGAGGCGACTATGACTCTCATTGTCACTCAGAAGGAGTTGATGCCCGACCAGGGAAAACGCTACAATGAACGTTATCGAATTGGGACGCAAAATCGATGGCAACGATGTATACGGTCGCGAAACCAGTTTTACATGTACAGAGCGCACATCACTGGCCGCTGTTGTTGGATCAGCAAAAGCTTTGAATGGGTGAAAGACTTTTCTGGAACTTGATCCATCTGGGTGGAGTGAGCACCGACGCTCGGATGTGTTGGACTGAACGTTGTTTTGACTTACAGTTTTAGATTGCCTTTTTTTCAGATCAGTTCTCACAGGTTCTGAAATCAGCAAATCAATCGATCGAATTGGAAGTCCAACATTGGTCTGACATCCATTCTGAAAACGGACAACCTCTTTGTTTCTCTTCTGTTATCGAAAGTTTTTGTTGATGTGCGACGGCAGAAGCGGTGCATATCGATTTTGTGTAGTGTGGCAGTTCTATAATTGCGAGTTTAAGCTCATTATTTATTGTTGCAGCTGGAGTTCTGCGGAAAACTCAATATTTATTTGTTATACGTTTACTTTGGATAAATTGTATTTGTTAACATACAAATTTTGCTTGAAAATATTTTTAATCTCAAGAGCAAACTTTCTTTTACATTTACCACAATGTACCTATTGAATCACTAACCAAAGAGAATCAAGACAACAGTCATTACGTGCGTTTTACAATTGTTTCGTTTATTAAACTTACGATTTTAGTTAATTATATGACAACTTAAATGTATATTATACGTTTTTTCTTAGAATATCAAGTAGTTTTTAGAAATTTTAGAAACAACATAGAAAATCCGTTTTTAAGGTCCTTCTCATTTCCTTCAGGACCGAAAATTACAGGCAAGAATAAAACTATTCGTACTACGTGTACAAATAATAGAGAACACAATCAGAATCAAAAGCTAACACGACCATTGGACATTCTCCAACCAAGACCTGACAAGCTACCGCCCAGTGGCGGCGTGGCCTTCATCGCGACATCTTCACATGTTCACACCGTTCGAGTCCATATGTTGCAAAGTATCAGTGCAAGATTTCCTGTAATGCTTTGCTTCCCCAGTCTTTGCAGGAAAAGTTGCAGTTGTGCACCAATCAAAGTGAATTCATGCGGCAAATCGCTTTAACTTCAGCAGCCTGGAATCAGGGAATTTCCTCAGGTCTGGACATCAAACAGGAAACGTGGCTTCATATTTTCGGGCCCTAAAAGCAGTCTCGACAGCAGACTTGGTTTCATCCCACGAACTCCATACGCCGGCAATATGAGCGGGTTCGTGCGAGCCGTCGGTGCTGCTGTTTTCTCTTTATCCGTCTTTACAGCATCCGCAGCTGGTCATGACTCTCGCCACCTCAAGACGTCACTGTCCGACCTGCCGTCGTTGAAACTTCATGTCACGCTCCAGCGGAAGTCCTTGGAGCTTCATGGAGCCTCCGAATTCAACGTCTTCGCCAACCCCGTCGTGTCGGATGACGGTCTACGAGTGCGTTACGATGGCTTTGCAACTTTCGTCGAGGGCCACTCACGGTTCACGTACTCGCTAGTGGACGGTGCTCCGTATTTAATGGCAAACGACAGCTCATCGAATGTCCCCAGCGTTGACTGTATCCCTCCCAGTACTCTACCGTTCGACGCAATTCTCCCTGCGTTAAACGACGCGACGCCTATTCCGAGTGCGTCAATAGGTGGCGTCCCTATCGAGTGCGAGAGTGGGAATTTGTTCAAAACTTCGTTCGCTGGGATCCACTATGCAATCTGTTCATCGGACGACTCTGGCTTCACTGCGATAGCCAGTGATGTGACTATCGACGTGGATTATCTCGACGAACCCGTTGCTATTCCAGACGTAAAGCTGGAAGACGGTTCGTCGTGCGATGTCTTAGCAGAACCCGTCGAAGTGACCCCACTAGCGCTCGCATTATTAAGCGGAGACGAATTACCCGTCAGCGATCGAAGAAAACTCAAAGAGGAGTCGCACATGGCTATACAATCTTCGACTTGTTCGTGTAAATCGACTCCTCGTCCGTGTATCTTTTACCACGGTCTCGGTAACGAGAAGGATGAGCCGGGTGTGCAGGACTCTTCTCGTCATTTCGGCTGGGATATCATCAAGGACCACGCTCCCTGCTGTACCACCATCAAATATGCTGCACTGAACACAGTCGACTTCGCCTGGACTGATGCTTCACTGCAAGAAAAAGTATGTGATCGTGCGCTCTCCATGTCAGCAAGCTCTGATTCGGGCTCGAAAAAAATTAAAGACACGATCGTCGTGACCCACTCGATGGGCGGACTTATGTTCGCTGGCGCGCTCGTCAACAAGAAGTGTAGTCTCGACAAAAGCTCGACCTGGATCGGTCTGAGTCCGCCTATGACGGGTAGTATGTCGTCCGATTATCTCATGGACTTCTGCAACGGAGAGGTTCGTAACCTCATGACGGACTTGTTGTTCGACGGAAGATGTCCCGTACCTCGGTCCACAGCGTCTGTGGCCTATGAGAACGAGAAATACAGCAGCCAGGAGAAAGATGACGCGTACGACGCGGCTCAAAAAGTGTACCGCAAGCACGTCTATGCTGCAATGTGCAGTAGTTCTTCGGTTGGAAATATCTCCAAGTACCAAGCCAAGTACATGGTAGGAGGTCGAGTCATCCCGCACAAGTCATTAAAGAACGACGGACTCGTCGAGTTCCACAGTTGTGCGGGAGGGATCTCGCCCTCTAAATTCGGGAAAACGCCCTACGATCGGTTCTATAGATGCGAGCTCAACCACGCAGACACGGCGTTCAAGACGGGAGATGGCATCTTCAAGACAACTGTACGCCCTGTGACGTGGTTCGAATGTCTGCTGTAAAGTTGACAGCTTCGAAATAATAGCTAACATGTTGGGAATTTATAAAACAATTTAGCTGCGTTTTCACCACAACTGTCTACAACAAACATTCAAACCATTTCGCTGGTTTCTGAGAATCCTTGAGCCACCCGTCGCTAGTCAGGAAGACCGTGTCTGCGTGATTTAACTCCGGTTTGTAGAACGTATCCTTGTAACTTTTGCCGAACTTGGAGATATCCAGACCTTTAGAACAACTCTGAAACTCCACAAGAGCATCGTTCTGAGGTGACTTGTGTGGAATAACACTAGCAGCCAGGAGCATCATTGACTGGTACATGGAGAAAACGCCTTTCGGGTTGTCACTACACATTGCAGCGTCAACGTTCTCCCGGTAAGCTTTCTGAGCTTTGAGGTACGCTGCGTTGAGCTTCTTGGACGCGTATTTTCCGTTCTGGTACATGATCGATTGTCGAGCTTTCGGCATGGGGCATTGGCCCAATATATCCAATAGATCAGTGGCGATTTTGCTGATCTCATCGTTACAAAAGTCTTGGAAATAGTCGGAAGCCATACTGCCCGTCATAGGAGAACTTAAAGCCACCCACGTAGAGCCTTCGCCGAAACTGCATTTGTCCGTAGCTATGGCCATCGACATGACAAGTCCAGCCATCGAATGCGTGATAATTACGGTGTCCGTAATTTTACCTGCTTTCGCGAGACTGATGTCACTAAATCGCAGAGCTCGGTCGCAGAATTTTTCTTGCAAAGTGTCGTTGGTCCACCTGGTGTCCATGGTGTTCAAGACGGCGTACTTTACGGTAGAGCAGCAGGGTGCATGTCTATTCATGTTACCCATTCGACCACCTGCGTGTTTAGGAGTGTTCTGCAGCTCCTCCATTTCGTTCGAGTTGCCAATACCATGGAAGAAAATGCACGGACGAGGCGTAGACTTGCATTTACATGACGAAGCTTCCATCACCATGTGCTCTGCAGTCTTGAGATGTCTCGTGGTGCTTGCTGGTATGAGACTTCCAGTTATTAGCGCTAACGCAGTCGGAGTCACAGATGTAGGTGTAGCGACGGCATCGCACTTAGCTTCTCTATTTGTCGGAATTGTGACAGGGTTCTCCAAATACTCGACGTCGATCGTGAAGTCACTACTGAATGCCGTGAAGCCGGACTCACCTGACGCGCAGATAGCGAAGTGGACCCCAGCAAACGTTGTTTTAAAAAGGTTTCCGCTTGAGCACTCGACCGCTTCGTCGCCGATAGAGGCGCTCGGAATAGGTGTCGCGTCGTTCAGTGCAGGCAGGATTGAGTGGAACGGTAGAGTACTTGATGGGATACATTGGATGTTTTGCTTGTCATCGTTCGTCAATAAGTAGCCGACACCATCGGTGTACGAGTATGTGAAGGTGTTGCCTTCCTCCTTGAAAGTCGCATAACCATCATACAACACACGTAATCCGTTAGCGGACACCACCGGATTGGCAAAGACGTCGAATTCAGACTGTCCGTGAATGTGCAACGATGCGCGCTTGGAAGTGACGTGGAGTCTTACGGAAGGTGCGTCACTTAGCGAGGCTTGATTAAGAGCGGTTACGGACACCGTAATTAGAGCAAAGAGTGCTGCGATGGCATTCAGTTTTGGTCGTATGGGCCCCGTCATACCTCAAGTTCCTACAGCAGCGGATTCAAGAATGGAGTCAACTTTCCCTATCGTTCTTCGCAAGAGAGGTTCACTCTATGCAATTCATTGCGGCAATT
>NW_008649040.1:218196-222718 GCF_000247585.1 Phytophthora nicotianae INRA-310
AATATGAATTCCAACTGTGAAAACAGTCGTAACGCCCAGAAATGATTCTCCATCAATTAATACGGCGGGATATGATGCAAATTATGGATTTCGAATTGCTAACTACAAAATCCAAATTCAACATTACATTCTCTGCCATAAATAATAGTACGGGACTTGTAATTTTTCTAAGGTTATCGTGCAAAATACGGGTTTGAAGTGCGGTATAATTATTATACTGGCCATAATAGGTGATACCAAAAATTGCCACATTCTGATGGTCAAATATCGACCAGCAAATCAATGATGGTCCACATCGCTGTTGAAACACCATCGAAAGTAGTACTAAACGTGTAATAGAACTTACTGGACCTACAGAGACACGTTTTGGCAATCTACAGCACTAAATATTGCTGCATTTGGAGCAGTACTTCGCCCAGGACAAACTCGAGTTCATGAGTATATCCTAGCTGAAGCACCTTAACGATATGTTTCAAATGCACTGTGGAATCAAATTAAATGCATGTGGCTTAGTTCTTACTAACAAGCTTACAGTCAGCCTCTATCTTCCGACAGGAATCTGTCTAAGTGTCTCTGTTACGGTACAATCGCAATAGCGTGCTCCAACACGTCAACAAGGACAAGCTGTTTTTGCGGATGTTTTGACATTTGAAGCGTTTGGCGGTGACCCGGGTCACCATAATGACCCGGCTCTCAAAAATAATTTAAAGATACTTTTAATTTTTTTAATATACGAAGTTAATCACTTATCTTGGTTTGAAGAAACAGAGTATAGATGGATTCGAAGGCCGGGGCTGCACTTTTTGTGGCCGTTTAACAGGTTTCTTAGCTGGAGGCTGCGCTCCTGGTGCTGCCTTCCGCGTAGTGACACGATCCTGACCTTTAGTTGCGTCTGATGTAGTTTCTTCACAAAAGTCTTCTTTGGTACGGGAAAGTCGCACACCAGAGTAATGAAGATGCACGTACTGAGTCCACCTGCAGTACTGGATTACTCTTCGCTCAGCATCCTCTGCTTTCTTCTTATACCTTTCCCATAGTAACTTCCATGTAATCTTCGGCTCCACAAAATATTGCCTAGGACGCCGATGTGAGCACGGAAACCCGTCTTCAAGCTCCCAATCTGCACAAGATGAAATAAAAAAGGATACGTCGTCTTCACTGAATGCATGTTTTGGAGTAGTACCGCGGTGACGTGTGTGCAGCGTATCAATGCCGTTTTTAATCACTCCTTTTAATCTCTGTATCATTGAGCCTCCAACTCCGAAAATGGCGCGTATTTGTGCGTCTGCAACACCTTGCCGACTTAAACTAAGAACCATACCTTCAGCCTGGTCGTGCTCGGACCATGTAGAATCCAACGATCGGTAAGTTTGTTGTAGTTGACGGACAGTCTCTTCTCCAAGTGTCTCGCGAGCACGATCTATAGGTGACGACTTACGTGAAACCGCTCGACGGCGACTTGGTATCGTCTGAGCTGAGCCCCCAGGACCACCGGTTCGACGCTGCGCTCTACCGTCTTCATCAACACGACTGGTGCTGATCATCCCATCTATGACTCCAGTCTGATTGGGTACAGGAGTGTTGTGATCAGCAGCCTGGTTGCTCATGAGTTCACCGAGTGGAACCACCGGAACGACTCTTGGATAGACCAAAAATAGGTATATAAAAAAATAAATAATTCCCATGAACGACTTTTTTTTGCGGTGACTCGGATCACCGCCAAACGTTTCATATGTCTAAAAGGAAAAACCTAAGTTCGTCCAACAAAATCCTCCATACATGATATCATTCAATAAAAAACCTTTGTGCGTTTGGTTCAAAAGCGATTTATAGAGGAAACGTGTACGTCGTTCGAAGTTGTATCGATCGAGTCACATAGGATCACGTTCTAGACTCACTTCGATTTCGTAAATAGATTTTACGGCCTAAATAGCATGGAAGAAGTATGGATTTGCTTTGGATTGGTAATTGAAAGAATCGATCAACTGTGAATCTCATACCACAGTGTCACCGTTTGTGTCTTGTAGACATTTTCCATTGCAATGTGAGTGATTTGTGAAGCTTCGGCTGTGTGTGCTAAAAGGCTGGCTATCTCTAGTAGTTGTCTGTAAGCTATGCTTGGTATGATAACTAAACATTACCCACCTTGATTCACGGAGGATCACTACACCTGTGGCGACTTCAAAATTGGGATATTTATAAAGATTGAACTGGAAGGGCATAGTCTCATGAACCCAACTCGTACGTGGAGGGTGTTACAATCGAGATTCATTAATATCGCACGAAAATGAGGGGTGTGATTAATTCTGCACGCATCTTCAACGATAGAACTTCCCATCGATTGTACAAAATGCGATCTTTTCCGGGACTGTGCAATTGTTTGCTTAGCCAAACCGTATTTAGGATCACATCGTAATAAGCGCCCTCCTACCAACTCTTGTGCAAGCTACAACTTCGTACGTCTTTCCTCGACCTTTACCTTCCCTTCAACACCGTGAGCGACGGAACATCACCTGAAGCCAGCTACCTGTATGAGTCGGAGTCCCAGTATTGGGACTTTGGAATCGACTCGTACCGCGATGACGACCAACACGATGATAATGGGCAGCCGTCTGACCAGGATATGGTCCTAAAGGAGGCTTCAACTCCTTTAACCCGGCCAGAAGACAGGTAAAGACACTCCCGCAGGGGAGGCTTGGATAATGGTTGAGAGACCCCGAGCCAGTAGTACGATGGACAGGGCGCTCTAACCGAAGCAGGGCCACCACCAACCGAAGAACTGCGGCAACAGGGAGCTGTTGTGCTCCCTGTACCAGTTCAACTAACCCGCCAAGGATTACAACGGCGACAACAGGGTAGAGCACAGAGCCAGCAGCAGGGCCAAGCACGTCGAGGAAGCCGCCAAGAGCGCGCAACACAGCGTACGACAGGGACGAGATCTACCCAACGTGGTCGTAGAGTAAAAGGACCATCTGCCGCGGCATGAAGTGGTTATTATGGAAATGAGGCGGTATAGCATATTTTATAATACACTTTTAAACTGTATTAGTTTCTCTCTACAATGCTCCGCTGCTACAATACTCCGCTTTTATTTATTTCGTTTGTTTTTTCTGTCCTTAATTTGAGCATTTTTATTATCTGTCCCATGTTTTGGGCACGGGCCTAAAGAGACCAAACTCACCGGTGACCCTGTTTGATTTCTTCCGCCTGAACAGTATCTGGTCCGTTAATAAACTGTGATGCTATAAATTAAGTTCGCATTACGAACTTAACATGTTCTGTGGGCAGTACTAGTTCTGCGGAGTGCACTTTCGCAAAAACCAGTACACTAGTACTGGATTATGGATATTCCTCTAGAGGTGATCTGAATTTCCTGTTGGGCGTGCACCTAAGAGGGTTGATGTCTCGTCGACAACCAGAGACGATATTGATTATCTCTGTTGGGACCGGAGGAAAAAATTCTTCTAGAAAACTTTCCGAGCTCGAACTTTGTACGCCATCAATTCACTAAGGCTGCCGAATTAATCTTCAGTCACGGATAAACTTTTCAAATTTGTATCGCTTACTTCTTTAGAAAAATCCTCCTTTTCTCACTAATGCCGTGTTGCGCCCGGGAAGCTCTGGATATTTAAATATTTAATATTAAATATTGTAATATTTGTCAATACTACTGAAGTACATACCCTAACAATGCCAAAAAATGAAACTCGTTCAAAGTATTTTTTTTTTTTAAAAGAAACTACGTTTTCTAAAACAATTTTTTAAAGCACTTTCAAAAAAGTATTCTTTAAATTTGGAAATGCTAAAATACTTTTTCAAAAACGTCTTCGTTTCAATAACTGTTTTTTAATGGAAACACCAAAAGTCCATTTTTAATTTTTTTTAAATTATTTTTCGGCGAAAACAAACCTCTGAAAATCTGATCATCTTTGGTTCGTTTTAGCTTAATGCTGAAGCGGAGCAGGCAGAGATATGGAGAAGGGAAGGAGTCGGATGCAACGTGAGACGGATAGTGTGGAGGATATAATGATGTATATAATGAGCTTTTTCACGATAAGCTTGATTTGGTGGAGTTCACTGCTGTGTTTTATTTCGACATATCCATACAGGTTGTTTTCTTTTGCTACTGTAGGTGAGCAGACACCAATAGAAGCATATATAAGCTACATGTAAGCTATTCCAGCCCGGTGCGAAAGAGGAGGTCATGTCACCGTCTATCATCAACACTCCCCAGGGATGTGCTGAGAGCATGCTGCCAAAAGTGAGGCCCAAACCAAGATCTCAGAAGAAACCGACAGCGTAGGTGCTCAACCAGGATCAAAGAAGGAGTTCTTCGCACCGACCATCGTCAGCGTTCATAACGAATGCGCTGGAGGCATGCTACCAAAACCGAAAAGCAAGAACAAGACTTCGAAGAAACTGACGAGCGAATAAGGATGGGTCCCACTTCGCCAGCGACATTGGGACTTTTACTTTTCTTAGTTGAGAATTTGATGTTTGCCGTCTCTAAATCAATTTCAAA
>NW_008649040.1:223038-224810 GCF_000247585.1 Phytophthora nicotianae INRA-310
ATGTATGGCACAAAATTGGCAAAGCGTTGTTGATTATTGATTGATGAACACTTCTGACATAATTGTGGTATTGTTTCATCTGCTAGCAATGCTACCCCGAAGGTTATAAGATCTCTATAGTTGTAATTCCTCGTTAACTACTTTTTGTACTGAAGAATATACAACACACACTGAGGTGGTAGACTAGTTGGCTTGCTATTCGAAAAATATTTATCTCAAGTAATTGGCGTGCAAGTTGAAAAAGATTAACCTCCGCCAGAATAACGTTGGACACTTTGAAGTGATAGTAAAGCATTCAAGGGCATCGGTTAAATGAGTTCTTGCTATACACAACATTGAAATCTTTATTATTGTCAAACGCGGGCACCAATACATGCTCTTATTGCAACCCCCCCCCCCCCCCCCCCCCGCGCTTGGAGCAATTAGATTCATATCTTGATTCGTGACTAGTGATATCACTATCTTCGTGGTCTCAGCTGGAAGCACGGGGAAACAAGCGCCTTTTCAAATGTTCGAGATACTGCCTCCAAGCTTCCTAGCAGTCGCAGCACCGGGGTTAGCATGTCGCTTCGTGCTACCACACTGACAATGCGTTTCGTTGCAGCATCCCACACGAAGCATGTTGAACCGCGCATAACCATCCGTTGATCCTGAAGTTTGCTTGCCAACGATGCACCATCTTCTTCGCTCTTGGAGTTGAATAATTGCGGGAACACATGCAACAGCGTTTGCTCTGTGAGTGTCACACTTGTTGTCGTGGTCACCGTTATCGAGTTTCCGCCACTCTTGCTCACATTGGTAAGCTTCACAACCACGTCGTCAAACAATTGCATAACGTACCAACTCTGCGCTATGGCCTCAAAACCAAACTCGGAGTTGTACACGACGTCCGGTGCCATCGCTTCTCGCAAGGAGGCCACTTGGTCACTGGACTGAAACTCATGACAGATCAAGCGAAAATACTGTGCCACTGACTTCAAGACAGCATTCTTTGCCGATGTGACTGTGGATAAACACTGACGGTGTTGCCCTAATATCTGAATCTCTTGTCGTAGTTCTTGAATGGCTTTCTCGACACTGGCGGCATACCGTTTCTGTTTAGTTCTGTATCGTAGCTGTACGATTTGGCGTCGCTCACGCTTGACGCGCTCACTAATCTCCAGCAATTCTGCAATCGCTTTCTGTTTCTCTTCGTGAGAAGCAGTTTTCAAACGCTTGAAGCGGGTGATCCCTGTGGTGTCAATCTTTCTTTTGTTGTTCAGAGAGATTTTACTAACAGGAATTGGAACTTGAGACCCAGATCCCTCTTCGTTGTTTTCAAAGTCTCTGGACGCTTTTCTCTCCTCAGGCTTGAATCCGGCTGGGTGATATGATATCCTGTTCGATCGCCTGGTGCACTGCACTACACCAGTAACAACTGCATCTCTTAGGAGGTGGCTGTTGGGTGGGCTGAGAACACTGGCGTACATGTCTTTTGCTCTGTAAATGATAAGTGCGCGTTGGGAAAAGTAGGATAGCGAAAAGAATCCCTATTCTCCTTTTCTTGTATGACGTACTACAACCTATCGTCTTTTTAGTATAAACGTATTTATTTCACCCAACAGACAAGTTTCAACAATGAACAATCGAAGCAAATGCATGCATACGCTAGACTAAAGAGATGTCATTGGCTTGTACTACTATAAATAATTATTATTGACAGAAGGAGAAGACTTTCCACTCTGCTTGCATTGCGCTATCACATCCGGGGCTGTCGTGAACGATTTTATACT
>NW_008649040.1:227680-228416 GCF_000247585.1 Phytophthora nicotianae INRA-310
GGTAGAATCTCGTCGAACGGCAGCGTGTTGGACGGGAGACATTGAACTGTTTCAACGTCCGAGGCGTCCGTCGTAGTCAGATAGGCAGATCCGTCCACAAGAGTGTACGTGAACTCGAAGTCGTCGTCATTGAACGTTGCGTAGCTGTTGTAAAGCACACTGGCGCCGTTGCCCGCCACAACGGGCGTGGCGTAAATATCGAACTCGGATTGCCCGTGGAGTTTCATACTCTTGCGCTTAAAGGTGACGTGAAGTTTCACTGACGGAGCATCGTTCAGCGATGACTGTACTGGTAAATTTTGCGTGGCGAATGTCAGCTGCTCGACACCAAAAAGTGCTATGATGGGGATGATAACAACCCGCATGACGAAGTTTTTCCTTTGGCCTGCTTCGTTTTCGTAAAATTAGACACTGAACGTAGACTACTGTGTCGTGGACTGAGATTATCGATACGTTGTAGGATTTGAATACATGAAGACCACGAATCGCTGAACCGACTTTATTGTAGCGCTTACTCGGTCTCTCGGTTTACATACCTATTGACGTTCTCGGTGTTGTAATAATCATCACCCACACAATGGATAGGACACGCCACAAGCGATTTGCAAAAACTACCGGACAATTGGGCAGCAATGCTTCCGCAGCATCACCAGATAGTTGATGTAATTCCCAGTGGCGAAGGACAGAACGGAGTCGTCGGTCTGTTACGGAAGTTTAATTTTAGATTTTTTTTTTC
>NW_008649040.1:243002-244234 GCF_000247585.1 Phytophthora nicotianae INRA-310
GAAGCGCCAGACTGGGAGGGATCTGAAGTCGATCGAGCGGCCTTGGATACGCGGGCAGACTGGGTTGGAGACTCGGACTCAGAGCGTGCTCGCTTGTGGCTCGGCGCGGAAGGGCGAAGGGACGCAATGTTGGACAATCTCTCTTGCGCCTGGTACCGTTCAGCCCGTAGATCGGTCACCTCCATGAAACGCTCGCCAAGCTGGCCGATCAATTCATCTCTTTGAACTACCAGAGCGTCTCTCTCCTGCTGAAGCGTTGCGAGCGCGGACTCGAGATCCTGACGCGACTTCGGAGACCTCTCGACTTGGTTAATCCACCTTTCCAGCCGGGCGATAGTATCTCGAGCCGCTGAAACACGATCCTCTGTGACACAAGATACAAATTAGTATGACGCCGGCAAAAGGTATGCAGACAGCACTCACGGGTAGCGATATGCGCTGCCCTGGCTTGACCGAGCTGAGAAGTTTTCGCCTGAACACGCTGAGGAGCCTTCTGGAGATCCCGATCCAGTGTCGATACCCGATCCTGCAAGCGGCCAAGCTCGGCTGTATGGGTTGCGATCGTGGTGTCGGCCACCCTCAAGCGACGCTCGTAGTTGTCGCGCAAGGTACGGAGGCGACGGGACTTGTACTTGATCGCGGCCTCGAGGCGGGCTACCTCGGCCTGAGCAGCCTTGCGGGACGTAGCTGATTCGCGAAGCTCCGAAGCGAGGGCAGACTAACGATCGCGCGCGACTTGTAAATCAGATTGGGACCGCGCCAGCTGGGACTCCAGGTCTGCTATGCGGCGAGCTGTATCGGGGACGTCAGATCCGCTATGCGACCAGCCGTATCGGGCGAGACGATCACGCCAAAGGAAGCGCCGGGAGCCAGCTGTGCCTCTAGCGTGTTGATCCGATCTTGGAACTCGGACACTGCTTCGTTGTAGCGGGTTTTTAAGTCACGGTACCGAAGGCGACAAGCCTCGAGCTCATGAGAGTTGTCGAAACACTCTTGCAACGCGTTCAGGCACTCAGCGAGCTCCGTCTGGGTGGATTCCAACTTGTGGCGAACCAAGTCGTATTTGTGCTGACAGAAGAGCACATGGAGCGACGCAGCATTGGCCGCGTCCGCGAGCTGATGATCCAGATCCTCCGCGCGACGTCGTGTAGCCAGGAACTCGTGGCGCAGATTCTCATGATCCAAGCGAAGCTCGCGCAGTGCCTCGGTCTGGTCGATGGCCTGCTGCAACG
>NW_008649040.1:246450-248422 GCF_000247585.1 Phytophthora nicotianae INRA-310
TCCAAGCCCCATGTAAACAGGCCCGCACAAGGCAGGCGTGGGTAACTCGGGGTCGGACTAATCCGACGGGGAACGGCACCTCTGGCCTATAGCGTAATTTCGGGAATGACAAGACTGAGGGGACGCCCACGCCAGAGGGAGGGTGAGTGTATCAGATGTGATAGGTGTAGAGTTGTAGCCAATCAGAGGTAGGCTCATTTAAACTTAGATTCGGTATGCAATACCGAAAGGCAGATGTAGGGAGGCCGTGGAACCTTATAGAAGGTTCCATCCGTCTGAACTGCGGGGTGGCACGTCTCAATTCGCGCGCCCTCCCCACAAGCTAGCGTTTCCTGAAATACATAACCTTAAAGACATACAAGGTCTAAGGCAGCACTACAGATAGGCGTTGTTAGCAGTCTTGGACGGCGTGAGATGTAGTAATGTGGTGGCTAGTAGATCTCCATCTACTCTGTCTTTTGCTTGAGCATCCTTAGTGTCCGTACTTAGTGTCAACCCCCTGTGTCACAATTTTTCTTGAGGTAAACGAAACCACCAACATCAGCGCCGTCAGGCATGGCTCCAGGAGCGTGGTTTTTGCCTACTGATACAACGGATTGGCTACGGCAGCAATGCTGTTGTATGTCGAATTATGACCAGTAATAACGCTGGTTTGGGGTGGGGCAGTTCGTGAACGAAACCTATGCAAACAAGCGATATTCTCACCACCATACAAAACCCAAAGCATTCAAGATCTAAAGTAAAATATTCGTAGCATATCTTCTTTCCACTGTCTTACTGATGGATCCAGCCCAAGCGGATGTAAGGACGTTTCCAAGTGCGCGTTGTAATCGCACATTGTCTGGATAAGCAGCAGAATAAGCTCCAGCGGGATGGCCGTAACGAGCGCCGGCTACAGCCAGCGTTTGCCGAGCCGCCCGCGGTTCAAGCGGCTCTCGTGCTTCTTCACGCGCCAGATCTTCCATAGTAGCACGCCGGCGCCGCTCCACAGGCTTGTCATCTCTCTAACTGAGCAATGGCGCATGCCTACGTCGTGCTGCTCACGAAAAAGCTTTGAAATTTCGAGGATGTCATGACTAGCACTGCAGCTGAGAAGACGTCGTTCGACTAGCCGACGGCTGGAGCCCATTTAGCCGTAGCTTCAACCGCGTTGATCTCCGATACCGCCCTGGTGTGCCGCGTGTGCTTCGTGGACTCGCGTTCAGTGTGAACAGGAAGGAGAAGATCGGAATTGCCAGTCCTACGGATGCTGAGCTGCTTGAATGTGGGTTTCGTGCATCTCGTTCAGCCGGACGCGGGCTCCACCACGATTGACAGTGCGGATATCGCAAGATCGGGCTGCGTATCAACATCGCTATAACCTCGTTCTGTTCTTGGTCTTGGTGCGTTCATCTTTGGTCCCGTTCGGCCAGTTCTTGGACGACCAGAACGTCTGTAATGCGTCGCTGTAGAAGGCCATCACCTCGCTATATGATTTCGTGGACCAGAAGGGCTCGGTGATTGTCAGCTCGTGTCAATTGCTCGTGCGCTACTGAAGCGTTCGAATGGCTTCTGATGGATGAGGTCTCTGAATCAGGGGACCTCGAGAAAAATCGTCATTGTCGATTCACCAGATCCAGCAGAGTATCCGAGAAGAGCTTCGAGACTGCACGATGCTGACGATTGCGCACCGGATCAACAGCCGGACCGTATTTGGTATTGGAGAAGAGCTCAGCAGTTGGAATTCGGATCGCCAACGGAGTTGCAGCGCAGTACTTCCACCATATCGTACCTCATTGACAATTATAGATTGTCGTAGATTTGTTGGACGTGTATGGGAGACTCCAAAATCTGTTTACCCTTTTCACGATTTGATCGGTGAACGGTCAACGTTCTTACCAATAGCGCTTTCGTGTCCCGATGCTATCTGTAACGGGGTACAAACCCCAGTGTACCCAAGTTACATGAAGAGTGACCAGTCACTCTTGTAATA
>NW_008649040.1:249706-250297 GCF_000247585.1 Phytophthora nicotianae INRA-310
TTTTTTTTTTAGCACAGGCTCATCAATTGCACAAAGAAGATATGAAATTTGAGAAGCAATGCTATTATAGGGATGCTTGCGCTAAAAGTAAGTAATTCAAAAGCAAATATTCCGCTCGAAATAGCCAGCCACATTCGAAGTGACCACTCTCATGTAATTCTTTCGATGTACTGTAGAGATAAAATGCTGCAATCGCTTTGAGGGGACCCACTTGCAGCCGCAAGCCAGCATCTCGAAGGCTACAGCTGTTACTAAATATGTTGTACCAACTACAATGCAGGTATGCTTCACTTGAAGCGATTGGAAAATGATCGAAAGTTTCGAATACCGGTAGCGTGTTGTCCTGGGAAGGACTAACTGTAAGTCGGAATTTGCTGAATGGTCTGCTCGCCGACAGCTATTCCTGGCATACTGAGGAGTAGAATAAACCCATTTGGTCATAAATAAGCTCCGAGATATAGCAAAATGTATCTCCTATAAAGGGTTAAGTTTATCCTTTGTCAACGCATCTGTTGCGCCTGCCACATAATCTTCATGTGTGCTATATACAAACATTTGTTTAGCAGCAAATGAAATTGGTAAAAAAAAAAA
>NW_008649040.1:253032-255990 GCF_000247585.1 Phytophthora nicotianae INRA-310
TAACATCGGTACAATAAACATACGGACTCATCTTCAACTCTAGCCACTGTTTAGTATAGTACAAAACATTGCTACTAGTACTAAACACACCAAAAACAAGCGGGGTCCAATGAGTATGCTATTAACTAACCTGAAATTACAAACTAAGGGCGTGCGCTGCCCGGGAAGCTCTGGGTGTTGCCGACAGAATTGTGTTTCCGTATAATGGGAGCGTTCCCTTCATTCCCACAATATATTTGTGAGTGTATCGACCATTTTCCAAACTCACGCTGGTGAGGCACGAGTACGTTTGGCGCTAAATATTGTGGTTGTGTTTAGTAGTGAAAGGCATTCATAAAAGCTTTCACTAAAAGCTAATGTATCGCGTTCGAAGTACTGATAGCAACATCTTCAGCAATCCCTGCTTGACAATGTTGATTCACTTGAGCTCCTATTAATAATCTCATTTACTCGACGCAATTTTCTCGCTCTTTAAAAGCTCTTAGTAGCTAGAGGTTGATCGAGCTAGGCACCTACAGAACTGAAATGAGCAATGCACTAATGATGGTAAGAACTCTGGATATAAATATCCAGAGAATAACATTCAAATGTTTAACCTCATTCCAACCGTCGTCGTCGCACGTATGTGAGCAACGTATGCGAGCAACAATTCAATGGAGATATACTCATTCAGAGGACAGCACCAGTATACTGTATAAGTTGTCCTGAAGGAGGCTGGATACTATACAGCCTCCTTCGGGCCTTCTTGAAGCGGTTAAGTTATTAATACAAGACCAACCCAGAAGTGTGATAGAACAGAAGAACTACGTCAAGTCGCGTAGTGAAAACACAAAAATCAAATACAGACGATCCCCTCGGTAGTAATGCATAGGCTTGGAATACCCCGTCAACAGCAATAAATTAGTGGTTCCCATTGACCAGGTGCATACAAACCCAAGATATTATTCTCTCGCACCACTCAGTTGTAAAATGGAAAGCATGTGAAGCCAACTACTCCTATTCTGTGTGCTTAACTATGAGGACAGTCATAACTGCACAAGAGCATTATTGCTACCACGTCCGATCCGAATGTTGAACCGATGAAGCCTATTCTTTGACTACTTTGGACGTTACTCGAGCTTTTGGATCACGGAGAAGCGCTACAGTCTAATTGCCTTATCCGTGACGGTGACACCCTTCTCTTTACACCAGGAAACCCAACTGGTAAGGAACTAGTCGAGTATATGATGGCGCACCGCGTGCCGTAGCTTTATGGCCAACTGAGACCGGAAGTGAATCCAGAGCTTTCTGCGCATCAATAGCTTCCATATCGTTGTTTGTGATGGACCAGATGAAGACCATAGATTCTGTGAGCCCATGAATCTAGCTCTGTTTGGGACAAAGTAGGGATGTGAGCATGGTGCTAGCATATTTGTACAGCTGTCATTGAGTGTTGGTGAGTGCGAGGTGGACAGGTAGGGCTAGAGAGGAGGGTGTCTTGGTGAGGCGAGGCAAAACTGGCAACAGAAGAGCAAACCAGGGTAAATCGCCAGTGATGAGCTACATCAATCTCCATTAGTAGTTTTTGTGCAGTGTTCCAAGCTAAAGGTACTCGGATCCAATTTTGTGGTACATGCATGGATAGGAATACCCTAGACAGGAATAAATTGGCGGCACCCAACGCAATGACTACCGAGGGGATCGTCTGTAGAAGGCCACTTTACTACTATTACTAGATATGTGAGCAACGTACCAGTAAATACGATAAAAATAATAACAAGTAAAATACAAATAATTTACTGGTGGTGACCCAGTTACTGAAATAATTATACATCTTGCTTTAGGCTTCGGAGACGTTTAGCACTTTTGTAAATTCCGGTAAAAAAAAAAAATTGCCGATACTGGCCAGTTCTGCACAAAAATCAATCTAGTCCGAAATCGATAAACACATGGCACCAAGCTGCGCCATTCATTCGACGTCGTACTTTATGTGATGTCTAGGCAACTCAAGTGATTAAGCCGAATTGATCCGTTTTGGGTCTAGATGGCTCGTTCGGGTCAATCAATCCGTCTTGGAAACTTCGGCTACCCACTCCACTCGAATCTGAAAAACCGAAGTCGCCTTTATGCAACTTAGTGGCATCGAATACGCGGTTACGTCATTCTGTCAAGTCCTAGCCACTTCACCCCACCTTACCAAGGTCTCCACTGGACGCTCCAATGGCAGTGGCTTACCTCTGTCACAAAACACGCAAGTTGACAGTAAGTAGCGACTACATCACTTCCGAGTACCTTCGCCATGGTCGCGATGATGATAGCCCAGCGTTCGATATATACGATAATCTAGCCACTTGTGACCCACCCCAAGGAGGCTTTTGGTTCGAGGTGTGGACCGCAGGAGAGATAAATGAACGATGTTGTTGCAGAGACATCTTCCCAAGAAGACCCTTCCGTGGTTGTATAGATTCTTCTGTTAGTCAGAGAAGCTATGAGGAGTCGAAAAGGACATTTAGCTGTCGCGTTTCGATCTCAGTATACTCCGTTTGGACGATCACTCTGGCAAACAGCACTCGATTTAACCAGAAAACGAGTGTTCCAATGGTCGGATACGCAAATCACTGCTACATGTAGCTGTTAGTTGCCTACTGTTGAAGTTAGACTCGTCTCTAACTCACGACTCATTTAAAGCAAAATATGCATTATAATAAGGGCAACTTGCCTTTCTGAAAAGGTTGCCAATGGCCAACCTGTACTATGTTTTAGGCAGCAGTATAAAGTTTCTAGCTTAGTTTTCCTTTAACTGCTCATTAATTTTCACTCTTTCTTTCACCAACACTTCGAAAAGTCCTTCTACTCTACGTGCTGAAGCTGCCCCGTAATACATACCATACCAGGATATGGAGCCTGTAGAGTACTGACGTTATTCCAACCATCATCTGATATCTGATATCTATATACGAGAGGATTAGACTAATTCTA
>NW_008649040.1:256320-272235 GCF_000247585.1 Phytophthora nicotianae INRA-310
CATCACGGGTACTGGACCCGCTCCTATCGCAGGCAACGTACGCCAAAGCGCTCCACCTTTCAATACGCATTGCACTCGAACCTGTACCCATTGCCGCACTTCCAACTCAGGCCGACGCTGCACTGACTTTGTGGGCCCAGAAATTGCAGAACTTGATAACGTGGTTGTGTCCGCTACTGGTGGGTTGTACGTTACTTGGACTGCAAGCTGTTGGCCAGCAGCGATCGCACCGCGTGCAGGTTCAAAGGTAAACAACTTCGCGTGAGGCGATGAGGCATCCACAACGAGTTCAAACGATCCAGCAGAGCCACCAAGCGTACTAACAGGGCCTTCATCGAGTCCACCATAGACTCCACTACTCGGTGTTGTGCTACCAACGAACAGAGTCTTTGTGGCTTTTGTAACATCAACTTCGTCTCCAGTAAACGTAACCACAAACGAGGTCGATGATTTACGTAGTCCCGAAGCTGGTAGGTCGTTAACTCCCATACTTAATGGCAGTTGGCTTAGCGAAATACTAGGAGGGAGATCGAAGAGATCGTCCACTGGCTGGAGCGTCAATAGTGGCTCTCTATCGCTTGGTTCAACAGCTTCTGCAGCGGGGGCAAACACATATAGCTGGTTCTCCCAACAGCGACCAGAGACACTAACAACGTGTTGTTCACTTTCATTGGGCACTTTGATACGGAACCGTTGAGAATAATGGTCCGGTCTCTGGTGGTCTGGCTGGAAGACGACTTGTACGTTTAAAGAGCCATTCTCAGGGATGATACCGCTGGTAGGGGAGAACGTAAACACCGGCAATCCTGTCGAGGTTGTGTACACCTCGGTATCATCTACTGCGATGATTGAGAAGGCCAATGGGAAGGCACTACCGTTTGTCAATATCAGTTCTTGTAGATTACGTGTACGCGCCAATACGTCTTGGAAATCCACGTTCCCGTCTTCAGGAGTGAGAGATAAACTAGGGTTAATCCCTATCCCACGAAGGTTAACTCGGATATTTACCCCCAAAGCTGAAAGCTCCAGTTCATCTTCATACGTCAACGGAGTGCGTGGCTCGAATTCAATACGAATAGCTCGCTTCTTTTTGTCAGCTGGGACCTCACGTAAAGCTCCTATCATTCGAAAAGCACCCAAAATATGCAGTGGTTGAGCACGTACTAATACGCTCTCAGTAGTACTAGGTGTCGTCTCAAGAATGAGATCACGGAGTAGAGCCTGACCAATTGCCACCTGCCCGAAATCCATACTAGTTGTTGAAGGAATAAAAAAAGGTTCCACTGCGGTTGTTCGGACTTCCAAAGCTGGGAACGACGTGCATTCGCTGTCGTCAGTCGTCCCTTCGACCTGATGGAAGCACAGAATAGTCCACGTAAAATGACAACTACGAGGTCCGTCCTGATCGATTGGGTCCTCTGTAGTCAGCTCAACGCGAACGCATGGTGCAGAGGCCACTGAGCCATTTTCGGTCGATTTCGCCTCGTAATAACACGTTTTAACCAGCTTGAATATGTCGTCAGTAGGTTCAAAGTCGATTTCCAGACGTACAGACTCGCGTGGTCTCAAACGTGTTACAAGCGGAGTAATTCTCAAAAACGATGCAGCTTCAATTGGCAATCTCAATTCTACCAGACGGGTATGTCGATCTGACTGGTTTGTCAATTTAACGTTACACGTTTGTGTTTGACCCAATGACGTCGCACCAAGACGAACAGCAGAGTGAGAGAAAACCAGGTCACTGGCCACTCCACTGCCTGAACATGGCAAATTATACTCGTGATTAAACGTCGATGACCACAATGTTAAAACAGGTTTTAACCGTCCCATAGTACCAGCTCCTTTAAGAACACCCGGAAAACTCGGTGTATACACAACGCGCAACGTTCGTTCCTCACCCGGTAACAACACAATCCCCACTCCTCCTGATACGTCGGCTACAGTCACATCTTTCGGTAATAAGGTAACGCCAATACGTTGCGGAACTCGTGCAGTATTGGAAATTGTAAGCTGGTGGCTAACACTCTGTCCAATAAAACATGCCCCGAAATGAAGTCCTTTATCAGGGTTCCCAGTCTTAATAAGCAGTTCAGTAGGTGTCAGTCTCGCGGTGAGTAAGAAGAAGACAGGAATCACTTGATCGGGCACTAGTACTTGAACCGGAACTGCCAGCATTCCGAGCTCACGGGAGCCCAATCCAGCGCGCTCGATTCGTTTCCACATCTTAACTTCTGGACGGAATTTCACCTGCACGGAAAATATTCCCTGTTCTAACGCCATCGCCTGTACGAACCCAAAGCTAGGGTTGAATTCGACGTATCCTACCAACGGTTTGGGCACTTGTATCTGGACTTTAAGAGCAACTTTACCGCGATTACAGATAATGAATTGATGGCGATAGAGCTTCCCATACGCGCAACATCGGAAGTCCAGTTGTGAGCGAGAAACAAAGATCGGAACTTGCGCGGCAACACCCGATACTTGAACCGGAATGGCCGCCAGTAATCGAAGATCTGGCGAAGAGATTCCAGATGATGGAGTCGGGAATTCAAATACAAACGGCTGGTTGTTTAGATTCATGGCAGCAACGGGTGCGAATGTAAACGATACTGAGCTGCTAGAATATGGAGCAACGACACCTCGTCCTGTAAACCGGATTGGCTCGTCAGAACCTTCAGGACTGAATACTGTTGTTTCAAGCACACGATCAATTAACTCTTGCTCATCTGAGGTAAATGGATCATTAACATCTTCAATAGCTTCTGGCTGGTTATCGGTTGATAGTTTTGTTGACGCTGCACTGGTGGTACGAGACACAGGACGTGGTTCATCAGATATTATTTGTTGGAGGTTTCTCGCACTATCAGCGTCTTCTACAGCTTGTCCACTGTCTTCTTGAGGGTTCTCGTTGGAAATGTCATCATTCTGTATCTCAGCATCATTAGTGTTCTCGATATCAACATCTGCATCGTCCTCAGTAGTTTCAGTAGGCTTATCGTTAGTTTCCAGCTCATTTTGGGCCACGCTAGACACCGGCTCTGGTTCAATTGTTGCCAGTAGACGGCGTACTCGGTATTCTAACGGTAGTGCTCCCTCGTTCGCAAGTGTCAGACTGACGGTCTTACGTTCTCCAGCCACAATTTCTGGAAAATGAACCTCACGTTGTGCTAGAATCGGCACAGCTTTCTTACAGGTGCATCGAACTGGTAGTTGAAAAACCCCAGTGGGAGACGCTACAGATAACGTCGTCTCCAAGTCTCGCTCTTCTGTACCCGTAAACGTCATTTTCAATAGACAACTCATTCCAGCAGACATACGACCGGGTTTTTCATACACGATATCAAACAACTCGATCACCTCTTCGTCCATCGGTAGTAGCCGAAACTGGTTAAATGTGTTTGAAACATTCGTGAGCGTAAAACCAAGAGTAAAAGCACGATTCACGTCGAAATCTTTAAACCAAAGTACCGAAGGATTGGCCAGGAATGCTTTCCCACTGAACGTCTTACCCCACACAACTTGGGACTGAGTAAACCGCGAATCTTTCTGTCGTTGTCGAGCTTTTGTCAATTGTCGCTCCTCCAATACACTGCGAGTTCTTGGCTTGCGTTTAATTGATCCAGACACGTCCTGGTTCTCTTCATCTTCTTGTCGATGGTCTTTCGAAATGTTTCTAATCGGTGGAAGCTTTACATCGCTACTTGACAAGAGAGCGTGATTTACTTTACGTGAATCCTGCCCTGGTTTTACTCCAGGAAGCGACGGAATAAAAACCGTTTCAGCACTTGTTTTTTCTCCTTCAGTTCTACTAGAGTTAGTTGCTGGATCGTCCGAATCTTGTTGCGTTCTGTGTCTTCGAGGTAGCAGCATCGAGCTTGCCTCTGTTGCAGTATGAGTCGCTTTGGATAAAACCTTTTCAACCACACGTTTTCGATGTTTCGGCGTTAAAACAGCGCTTCGTCCGAGGCCAAAACTGTTGTCCTTGATCGTTGTCTCTTGAGATGGATACACTCGCACCAGTTTACCAGTAGGATCCAGCGATTCTTTACCAGTTCGGGACAACAAATAGGCATTTGTGCGTTCTTCTTGAGCTGCTCGACCCATTTCTCGCTGGTATTTCCTCTCGTACGCTCGATGTTCGGCTTCAATCTTCTCGCGTCGTCTCTGAATGAACTTTTCCGCTTCAATTCGACCTAAAAGTTTCGTCTCGCGGTCTTGAATATTGCGTTCAATACGTGATCGCTCTTTGCGCGCTTCTCGCTGCACCACTTTACGTCTGGTCACCTCGTACGGGTTTTTACCCTGATCTAATAGATCCTGATGCACTCGAGCTTGTTGAGCCTTTTCGGCTTGATCTCGAGCTTGAATAGCAGCACTTTGAGCTCCAATCCTCGCAGCAGACGTGTCCAAGTCTTTCTTGAGCTCCAAAACCGCTTCAACTCGAGTTGAACGCTCGTTCTGAGCCTCCATCACCATTTGTGACAAATATCGCCGGTCTGCTCGGAAACCATCGTGAAGCCTCTGATGCACTGGAGCTCGAGAGCCCTCAGAAGAGGAGACAACGACATCCTCTCGTGTAGTCATGGAGAGCAAATTATAACGCTAAACCCACCAAAGTAACGTCTCTTGAGGGTCATGGGACTTGTCGTTATCTATAGATGGAATATAAGCATCGTTACGAGTATAAACACAGGGTTTTAGATGTTTGTTTTGTTTAAACACTACACATTTGGAGCGAACATCCTATACAACTTCGACAAATGATATAACAACCACTATGCCAGTCCACAATGTCTGCTGGCTGTCCGGGTAACCTGTCACGTCTAGAGCAGTGTCGACGGAATTGCAGCATCAGCTAACGCATAGTCGACGTCTGTATCGCCCTCGAAAACATTCGCAGCTTTCCATTCCACTGCGTCATCATGCTGCAACAATTCATCAAGAGCTGCTGACGTCGGCTGCGAGTCGGTTGCAGTAGCAATGTCGACTTCACTTGACCAGAGCGAATTATTCGTCGTTTTAGCAGGTTCCGTCACACTAAACCATTGCTGAAAAGAGGCATTTTGCTCCATCAGGTCTTCGCCAGTGGTTAAACTTCTTTTAGGTGCGAAAACGTCCACAGGCATTGACGAAAAGTGAGTTAACCCCACAGGATGCATAGGAACGGCCATGTGAACCGGATCTGATGCTGACCGCAGTCTACCGACCGTGGCTTCTCCCGCTCCGAACGATTCCAAGCTGGAAGGTGGCGTATCTACCTGCGCCATGGACATTTTCTCCAAATGAGTCGACAGATGCAAGGCATTAGCCCAGTCGTCCGTGAGTGTGGCAAATGCTTTCAAGCCCAGCTCGGCCTCCGGTTCGTTCATTACAAAAGGGTGCGGATCTTCGGTCGGTAAAGTGGAATTTTCAGAAATTTTGAAACATTCCATCCCCACCGGTAACATTTCGGTATCCTCGGCCTCAAAGCTCGTATTAGATTGATACGAGCTGGTTGAAACGGGTTCGCCACCGAAGTCTAGCACGGAAGGATCCTCGAGGTCGTCACAGTTGGCTAGCACAGATAATATGTCGCTGTCGATGGCTTGTTCGTCACTCGACAGTGACGTGGAGTGGTGTGTAGACGCAGGAGGCCACTCGAATGACCCTCGACCACCGGAATCTATAGTGGTGATTGGTAAAATCGCCTCGTGAGCGCTTGCAACGCTGTCGCTGCGATTAACGGGCATTTTTAGCTCGTCAAGGGGTTGAAATGGGGCGGTCATTTCAGGTAGAGACTCGGATTTAGAGCGGATCTTGGCGCGTCGAACGGTTGGTACCGGTTTTTTAGGGTGTGGCGTGGCAGCTCGACGTGGTTTACGAGGCGTTCGTGTCCGATTTTTGATGGGGTTAGAGCTCGGAGCTGCGATAGAAACCATGGGGGCAGCCACGGCGTCGATTAAAGTGACTGGCTCCGAGTTGGAACGCGAGCGCATATTGCGTCGAGGAGCTTTGGCTGATGGAGGGATAATGTCGGACGGAGACGCGATAGCGTCGGTATCATTGGCGCTTTGGTTGCTGAGCAGCAGGACTGGATCCGTAGCAAACTTCACCAAAGGCGTCGCTGGTCGGATCGTCACGTTACGCGGCGCATTGTGGAGGGGCAACAAGAACGTCCCGACCTGAAAAAAATAAAAATATTGTCAAATGACCAATAATTGTTGTTAGGATTTCCACTTACCTGTGTCTCCTTTTTCTCTTGTGCTTCTACTTGTGCCAATTCTGGATGTTTCACTTTCTGGTGGTGTATCAATGAGCCTTCCGAGCCGTAAGCCTAAAATTAAAAAAAATGTCAGGTTTTTCTCTAAATAAAATAATAAATACGATATACTATTGTCACCTTGGTACAATCAGCAACTGTACATTTGTATTTGCGATCAATCTCCGCCGCTGGTCGTCGACGTCTCTTCTTGCTAGTGCTCGAGGGTGGCGCCACTTTCTCGGCTTCGGGCTCGGCATTATCCTTGAGTTGCTGCGTGTCGATTTTTAACTGCCACGAAATAGCGATAATCTTTAACTCTCCCTCTCCTAATTATACAGTTAACAACGTGCGTACGTCTTTAAACTTGTCGCTCTTCTTGGCGCGTTTCGGTCTCGAGACGTCGCTCATGGCCACGTCGGCGTCCACGCGGGGCTTGTGCTGCTTGGTCTTGGGCTTCATCGTGGGAGGCGGCGGGTTCGCGGAACTTCGACGTGTGCGAGGAGCGGGTGCGTTTCTCTTGGTGGATGTATGCGCCTCTTCAAGTGTCGATTCCTGAAGATCAGGGACAGGCGGGTGACTTGAATAAGTTGACGGATGATAGTGTAAAACTGAGCAGAAGACTAGGAGTTGTAGGTCTGGAAAAGTTGACGTGCAGCTTCAACATGATCTGATTCGACGGGTCTTATGTGACGTACACCACAACGGCTGATCTGGCGTGCGGATTTGATGGTGCCTAATGTGCGGTATTAATACTATGTATTCCAAGTGCTTCATACTCTTTTGATATCTTTTGACAAGCATGTGGCTCGCGCTTCAGCTGATCTTACAACCCAAAGCCATCAAAATGACTCATCCCGTACAAGTTACCACCAACTTCAACGTACATGTCAACGAAAAAACAATTGAGAAAATCAAGGGTAACGTCAAAAGTACCTCATCAAGTTGTGAAGTATTTGGTAGCTACTAATTTTGGAGGTTTGTGCTATTGATATCTCGCATTACTCGCAATGAACCTGGAAATAGGCGTTTTCGGTCCTGCAGCTCGAAGGTGCCCGTGCTTTTTACTGTCTGACGTACATGGAGATCGTGGCAGTTGATCGATGGTTGCAACTCTCAGCGGTTGATGAAGACGAGAGCGAGGCTGTAGCCATCAGTTGCGTCGAATTTTTACTATCGGAGACCAATGCATACTACCAACAGAAATGCCTCGCTCAAGAAGTATTTCGATCCGTGAGCTCTCACTTACGGAACAACGTTCTGGACACGGTCTGTGTTGCGGTTCTTGAAGCTGAACAAACGATGAGCGACGACCGATTTCAACCGGATAGTAGGCCAGAAGCTGAGGTCAAAGACCGACACGCGGTGCGCTGTGTCCCGTCCAAAAGTCCTGACAAGTCTGTGTCAACGATAAGCACACTACTGCCCAAAATGTCATCATCTCCAGCTTCCCGTGTTGGCAGCTCACCGGATAAGTTGCGATCTCGTGCAGTGGTGTCACCCACGCGGAGGAAGAGAAAACCTAGCAAAGGTAATATGTATTTGACTAACTAAAATGTTGTATAGATTACTAATTATTTAACCAGGAGAAGCGGAAAAAGCCATGCCTCCTATTCACATAATCGAGCAAGATGGAGACCCGGACGATGAGAATCCCGTACGTGATATCTCGTCAACGTACAGTGAACTCACTGACTGTTACTACTGTATCAGGAAACAAAAGCGTGGCGTGACAAATGTATAAAAACTCTCGAGACATCTACTAAAAAGACAGGATTTGCAAAGTGGGCGAATCTTGCTCGAGTATTTGCAGTCCCTGAAACTCGAGTGTCGATGGAGGCTGGTACGATTTCAGCTCCTCCTCCCAATGTAGTGGAGGCTCTAGCGGCAACACCTGTAGTCATGAAAACCAATGTGGACAGCTTCTCTTCGATTTCCGACCATAGTGAGAGTATTGAGGTACCCAGTGACGAAGCCACAAGACGGGCAAGCCGTCGACTATCCGTCCTGAGCTCCCCCGCACGAAGCCTCCAGCCAATGTCCAGTATCGCTGAAAATTCGCAGTCCAAGCGAAGATCTCAGTCAGCACACGTTAGCGATTCGACTGTACAGCAGAAACGAAAGACGACACTTCTTAGTGACTCACTGTCACATCAACGGATGACTCGGAAGTTCTCTTCGACGGAGTCTTTGGCTGGAAGTCCCAATAGTACTAGTAGTAGAAGTCTCTGGCACTACGAGATGGAAGCTGGTAGTGCTACTAGCCCACGGTTTGATGTTGATGGAACGGAGTTCAATGCAACTACCCTAGCGGCTACAATGAGTGTGGCTTCAGGCGTGGTCTTACTCCAGGGTGAGTCTGTTGTAGAAGGTCCTGAATGGGTTGATGGAGCCACCACCATGTCTCGCAAGCGCTTTGATGTAAGTAAAATATGTTGTCAGTCTTGAATCGAAAAACCTGACATTTATATTAATGAAATTACAGCTTCAACAACGTCTAGCTACCGACGCCTTGCTCAATGCTTCGTCGGAAATCGAGCTTTATTCGCCACGATGTTCAAGTCTAGGTTCACCGCTACTCTTCGGTCACTACCCGGCTTCGCCGATGTCTGAGCTCCACTTCCGCGATTACGAAGAAGTCCCGCCAGAGCCAATTCCAATCCCTCAACTGTCGCCGATTTCTACATCTTCACTTGCGATTCCTCGAACGGTAAGAGCATCATTACATATTTGCGTCCTGTTTTCTTAGTAATGAAGTTAGTTATGAATCATCAATACTTTGCAGCACCTAACAGCTTCGCTTTCAACACCATCTCTTCGAGTGCGTACAGCAGCATCAAGCGTTAAAGCTGGCTGCTCACTGAATAATAGTATATCGCGCGACAATGGCAGCAGTCGAAGTACTGGTACGGCTAGTAGCAGCATCAGCGGACAGGCGAGTTTGGGGACATTTAAACCCCGTCCAACTACTGCTTTGAGAGCCATTACTGCACCTCCGAAGATAGTATCGGGCCGTGCAAGAGCATCGTCTGCAGCTCCGGGGAAGTCTAGACTCGCGGCACAGTCGATGAAAAACAATGGAACGGCTTCAGCAAAGTATCTACGCGAGTTTCCGAAGCCAAAAACAGGAGTTGTACGTGTGGTTAGCGACCAAGCTGTAGGATTGTTAACCAGTGTGCAAGACCGACAACGGACCGCATGGATGTCCTAGAATGAACTTACGGTACTAAGCGATTTTGCCTGGGCTAGATTTATTCAACGTACGGTAAATCTGCACGCGTGATGCTTACTCACGTCTCGAACGGTCTATGCGTCGCATAAGCTTGTGTGTAAACCTGTCCAAGCTCTGCGTTCTTGAAGTGTGTTCACCACTTTGGTCCTGTTTTTACGAATGGATCAAAATGAACGACCCTAAATCTGCGTTCGTATGCGCAGCCAGGCAACTAGTTGTGTACCTGCATAACACACAAACCTTCTGGACAAAGTGGTCTTCGATGGAATAGCAAACGTAATACGCAGGGTCTATTGAGATTCGTCTTGTGGGGTATCCTAGCTGTGAGCCGGCAAGTTGATTGGTTTAGCCGGCAAGTTGATTGGTTTAGATCCCGATACGTGCTGGACGCTCAGAATTCTGAACAGAGTGGATAGCTGTAGGCTGCGTCGGTGAAACTATTATCTTCTTGTGTTTTGCTTCCATTTGCTTCGCTCGGCCTAGGTAGAAAGCCATTAGATCCTGTTCATCCAGAAAACAATTAGCAATGAGTTAGAGCGACCTCCACAGCACAGCATCGCACCTCTTTCGATCTCGCGGCTTTCGACATGGAGGCGCTGACAGGAGCTGGAGTTGGTAGACACGAGCCTATGGGGTCAGCTTCAATCTTCTCCGGGTTCAGCTGGTTCTCCTTCTTGAGGTCTGCCTTTGGCTGTTCTGGTTCAGCGTCTGGTTCAGTTACCGCCTGAAGAGAGAACGGGTTGTTGATGACTTCGTCATTCACCGCAGCTCCCGGACTCACCATTGGCGAAGCGGCCACGTCACACGCCGTACGTAATGGCCCCAGATCGATCCATTCATCGCCGTCTACGTCAACGCTATGCCCGAAAGTGTACACAACATCCATTGCGCTGAATCGGTCACACTATCAACACCCACTCGACTTTCGAGGGTTTCTCAAGTCACTTGTCCGCGTCTTAATAGTGAAAATTAAGGGGACGTCCATGCCGCCAATGGGTTGTTTCAGTTTGCAAAACGGTACGCGAGTCAATGCTCCCGTCCTCCGCTCAGATGGCAGCGATTTATCTGGAGTAAGTATTCAAGGAAGGACCAGTTGCTATTTGCATCTGTACGAGTAGTCAGTGCACGATATTATGTAGACAGTAATTGGCAAATATCAGGAAAATCTCTCCTTAGACATGCCAAAATGGGAAGATAACATGCATCACAGTACTTAATACTTTGTAACAAACACATCAGCAGCTGGTACTACTTCACAACCACACGAACGAAATGCAAAAATATTCTGTAAAATGCAAATACTATTGAAAACTTAATCTTATTCAAGTATTTTTACATGTGATGTGCAGTTACCCCTTCCAACCTGATATTTTTTGGTCGAACCTATCGGTAGAACTGGGTAAAATTGCAAAGTTCAAGATCAAAATTGAGAGAAGCCCAAAACCAGATATGCGACTTTATGATCTTATATTATTCTTAGGTGAAATGTCCATTAACATCCATTTTATTCCGTTCACTGTGAATAGTAGGTAAGATGGACTACATTTATAGCTTCTACTGTAAGATAAAAAGCAAATAGCATGTGCGGTACATTTTGGTTTTTGTAAACGGTATTATACCGATGGTAAGCTAGTATTTTGGCACTGTATGCACAGTCTTTGGTGTAAAAGTAGGTCCATGATAACGCTTTGAGATCGGATAACGGGCCTATCATGAAAATATTGGGACAAAAACCGCGAAATATCGATCATCGCCATACATCATTGCTCCATTCAAAACGAGCAATATTCCAATCAAAACACAGTCTCACATTTAATTTGTTGCTGTAAGATCCTGTATCTTTAGCCCTAGAACCTAGAAAACATGTGGGATGTAGGTCGCGCTGTGTTGTTGGCGGCAGCCTTTCGATTCGACGTGTCGAAAAGTTGTTGAGTCGTAATGCGCATTCCGAATTTGTACTCACTGTCAGCAGTGCACCACCAGCAAATCATTTGTACACATACGCCCACCAGTGCACATGTATCGGTGCACTGTATATGTATACATATACTTCGAAGCTGTACTACAATAAGAACACTGGAGGGTTTCTGCTCAAGTTTGTGATTGAATCGAGCGCTTAGAAGCAATAACTCGGTACGAGTAAAAGTACTTCCTCACTATGTAGGTCTTCGTTTGCCATGGGCATCGCTCTCGGCCTACATGTGCTGTACAGATACTTGTACAGTTTACATCCAGCTCAACTCATAACGTAACCCCACCTATTAATACTAACCACAGTAAACAGTGTACATGAACTGTGCATGTACATTTGCTCTGGACATACGTTGGGTAATGCCCACTCTCAAAAGGTCTCACCGTCAGTTCACGATCATGCCACATTTTCATTCTGCCGTCAACCGAATTTAACTGGTGCATTCTCGAATTACTAGCACCGCTGTCGGCGTGAATGATGCAGTCTTTTCCTCCATCGTTTTTGGTCATCGCGTTCGCACTTTTGACCCTCGTAGCAGTTGGCGCTCCTCTCGAGAACCCCACGAAACAAGATGAGCAAGCTCAGATCCATACATCGCTATCGAGAGTGCCCGCATTGCGACTGCGTGTTACCCTCACGGGGAGGAACATGAACATCCACGGTCAATCTACCTTTGAAGTATACGCAAATCCAGTCGTGTCTGAGGACAACTCACTGCGATACGACGGCTTCGCCGACTTCGTCCAGGACAACTCCAGATTCAGCTACATGCTCGTGGATGGCGTGTCGTACATGGTGGAAACCTCTATTAGCGACAGTGCTTCAACAACCGCGCAAAAGGTGCATTGTCTTCCGTCGATCTTGCCATTCGAGAACATGCTGCCAGCACTCAACAGCATCAGTCCAATTCCAAGTGCGTCCATCGGTGGGAAAGCTGTCGAGTGTCCAAATGATTCGCTGTTCCAAACATACTTTGGTGGAGTTCAGTTCGTTTTGTGTTCATCGGGCTCTTCGGGTTTCACAGCGTACGGACTTGATGTGACAATGTCAGCGGAATATCTGCAGAATCCGATCCGTAACATGTCGGTAGCAATGCTGAAGGACGTTAGATCGTGTCCTGTTGTTGTTAAGTCTGCTCCAGTCACCTCAGCAGGTCTCGCACTGCTTACCGGTGAAGCTCTTCCGCCCGTGTCTAGAAATCTGAAAGAAGCTATATCTATATCAATCCAGGAGGACCGATGCGAGTGTAAGTCAACCCCACGCCCGTGTATCTTCCTGCATGGTTTGGGTAACCCAAACGAGAGGCCAGACCTTCAAGACTCGCCCAAGTTGACTAAAGAAAAGTTCGGAGATATCGGAGATCACGCTCCGTGTTGCACTACGGTCAAATACGCGGTTTTAAACACCAATGACGCTGGATGGACGGACGACACACTAATGCAGAAGTTCTGTAACTTCTCGTTGTCAATGAGCGCTACCAGTGACGCGGCATCAGGTACCATCTCAGATACTATTATTGTGACGCATTCGATGGGTGGAGTGGTGATGGCGAATGCTCTCGCTACTGGGAAGTGTAAATTCGCTGACACCACGTCGTGGGTGAGTCTTAGTGCACCGATGAAAGGCAGCATGGCTGGAGACTATATCCAAGAATTGTGTGACGATGAGGCCAGTACAATTGCAGCCCCGTTACTGCAATGGGTGGGCCAGTGTTCTGTCTTCGCTGCTCGTAAATCAATCTCTGACGAAGGCGGAAAATACAGCAACCCGGCTCTAGATGCAGCATACAAAAAGGCTCAAGAGGCTTATCGCTTGAATGTGGATGCAGCCATGTGCAGCGACTTCTACGATGGCGTCTTGTCGAAATTCTACCTTTCGTGCATTGTTGGAGGCACAGTGATTCCACATAAATCATCGAAAAACGACGGTCTAGTGGAGTTCCAGAGCTGCTTGGGAGGTCTCGATCCAAATATGTTCGGAGATAGCTATGAGTACAAGTTTTACAGGCCGGTGTTGAACCACGCAGATACGGCATTTTTGACCCATGATAGTCTTTTTAGAGACTCGCAAAAACCATTCAAGTGGTTCGAGTGTCTACTATGACCTTTCTGAATAGAATTTTATCAGCACAACCTCAAGTAGAAGCCGTTTAATTGTTTCACGCTCATGAGATGAAGTATTCAATTTCAATCCTAGTCACGATCTACACTATCATTTAAGCTGTCGCTCTTTCCCCGCTCGGGATTCTAGCGCTCTATAGAATATACACGTACAAACGAGCAAGAATAGTTTAATATGTCTACATTTTGTTTTTTTTTTTTTTTTACTTTTGCCTCCTTCTGTCCGCTGTAGCAGAGCAAGCAAGTGGTCCTGTTCAACCTCTAAGGTGGTGGCAGCTGTAGCTCTGGACGGCGATGATGGAGGAGGCGCCATGATGGCGGCGAAGCAGCTCCAGAGTTGGTCCTGCTAGTCGACTACATGTATTAATACGCCTGGCGTCGTGTGTTGATAAACGAGTACTTCCCAGAGCTCCTAGTATTACATTAATCAATAACGAAATACTATGGTACGTACTACTATTAGTAGTATCTATTGTATTATGATCGTGCATGGATTCCGTGCGAGCCCCGACACGGCGCCATTACACCTCACCATGGGTTTCCGAAATGCTTCTGTATGACGGGAGCAATACTTTTAGTTTCCAGTACCTCACACTAAATCCAGTCGCTTTCAAGACTTGCACAAGTTGGTGGTGCTTCCTTACCGATCAGAAAAGCAACTGTGGTTGGAGACACTGATGTCGGCTTTACCACAGCGGGGCATGATACACTGCCATCAGTCAAGTTCGGGGTAGATAAGCTGGTTAGCGGACTATCTAAGTACTCCACTACCATCGTAATATCCCCTCCGTACGCGATGAATCCGTCAGCTCCAGGCGCGCATACCATGAAATGCTTGCCACCAAATGACGTCTCGTATAAGCTTCCTTTGTTGCAGTCCACTTCACTGTCGTCACCGACAGTCTCGGTCGATACGGTATTGAGATTGTTGAGCGTATCAACGATGGAGTCGAACGGTGTGATTGAAGACAGACATCTCACGGTTCGTGTGGCGACGGACGTGGTGTCATCTCCCGTGCTCTCCACGACGTATGCGGAGCCGTCAACGACCATGTACGTGAACTTTGAATCCCCTTGGATAAATGTGGCGAATCCGTCGTAGCGTACGCTTGTTGGGTCAGCGGAAATTACTGGTTTGGCGAATACGTCGAAGACAGACTGTCCGTGAATCTGCATATTCTTTCCCTTGAGCATGATGTGGAGGCGTACTGATGGAGCATTATTTAATTGCTGGTCTAGGCTTTGCGGTGGTGTCGCCGGAGTCTGGATTGGATTGCCTGTAGATACACCATTCACTGCCAAAGTGATGAAGAATGCGAATAGGATAGCTAACGGGTACTGCAGTGATGCTTGCATCATTGTGTGTGGAGATTTGGCCGGCCTCACCAAGCAACTGAACAAAGTGGTTGTGACAACGTCACGGAGTGGCGTATACGTTTAATGCTTACTCTAGAGCATGTGTAACAGTAAACACACCGCCTCTGCGTACCTTTCTCTGATCTACATGTAAACAAGACTAAAAATTTGGTTTAGATTTGCCAATTACTTGATTTTGTAAATAATCTATATTAAGGACACGTGTGCGCAATACATTGCTCTACCTACTAGTACAAGTACTGTTTTTTGTCATCAGTGGTCATGCTAATTCATGCGTTGGCACTTTTCATTAAGGTTGGGATCGGGTAGAGTTGGGTTTTTAAGGAATAACTCGGAGTCGTTTGCGTTGATCGATACACTTAGCCGCATAACTTTGTTTCAAATGAATTAATACATGTAAACCGTACTACGTGTGCATGTATACAGCTTATAATTACAGTGTGTTTAGACACTGCTCACCTCACGCTGTAAACATTGCTACTAATACTGTAAACAATGCTCATGAACTGTACGTACTGGGAAATGCAAAGCTTCTACACTGTGCCTAAAAGTCTAGCGCTCCGTGCGCGCGGAAGAGCGTACAGTGTACCAGGTACACATTTGTTTACGTCACGCTCTTACCATAATGCTCGCGGCCACTGTCAGCTGGTGTCATTTTTGATTCACCAGCACCCGCACTCAAAGTGACAAAGTGGGTTTTCTTCTACTGGTGCTGGTCACTACACATACTAGCATTATGTTTTGGTCTCTCCTCCAAAGGCCTGAACAAAATGTGCAAAGTTAAAGCACACGTGTTTCCACAGAAAGTTTACCTACGGCTGGTTTGGAAATCCAGTCGTGTCTAAGGCAACGAGCTGTGTTCACAGCATACTCAGTACTACTTCTGCTAGTCAACTTCATTCAGGATGATATTATATTTACCTGCGTGTTGCCCGGCGGCGTATCGTGCATGGTAGGGAGCTCCAACAATGACTGC
>NW_008649040.1:273315-276024 GCF_000247585.1 Phytophthora nicotianae INRA-310
CAGGTCACGTTGCAGTCTCTCAGCGTCTTGTTGCGCAACAATTTTATCTGCTTCCGACGTGGTCAATCGAGCCTCCAGGTCGTAGAGTTTCTGGCTGTCAATCGAGCTCGCATGCTCCTCGCTTTTCGCCATCAACGCGGCCTTCTCCACCTCATTTGAAATCTTTATTTTCTCGATCTCCGTCAGTAAATCCATGTATCCCTGTTCGTACTCAGCAGCTCTAGAACGGGCCTCGCGCTCGTCATCCTGCAACGTCTCATTGGCTGCTTGCAGCTCTTCTATTCGGTCACGTAACAAGATCAACTCCTTCTCATGAGCTTGGCACTGCGTCGCAAGAACTTCAACCTGATGAAGTATACGCGCAGACTGTTAATAAAAATTATGTTTAGTAAAACCAATAATATTATGGTCACCTGAGTTTGTGCGTGTTGTAATTCCTGTACAAGTCGATCATGATGCGACCCTGCATCAGATCCCTCTTCATTTTGTACCACCGCATCATGTCGGGCAGCTTGCAGCCTCTCAATAGTGGCCTTTTGCTGAGCAATTTCTACCTCCTACAAAAAGATATACAAATTAATATTTATAGTAGAATATAATAATGGAAAAACTCTCGTTACCTGCTGCTTCAATTGTGTTTTTAGCTGTCGTTCCTCCCCTGCGCGAGTCTCTAGCTCGAGGATCTATTTCACATCCACGTCATTAAAAAAAATAATTTAAAATATTTGAATAAGAATAAAATTCGTCACTTTTTGATCGTACTTTCGCCTCCAGCGTCTCGTTCTGTTTCTTCCGCTGTAGTAGAGCGCGCTCCAACTCGGAGATATACTGCTCTTGCTCGTCTTCTTCGGCGACAACAGCTGTAGCGCTGGGCGACGACGGGGGAGGAGGCGCCACGACGGCGGCGAAGCGACTCCAAAGCTGGTCCTCGTCCTCGCGGTCCTGCTCGTCGCCATCCTCAGGCGCCACGATGTCGGCCAGGCCCTCGGTAAGACGCGACCACATTATTTGTTCGCTGTGGGGTCCACACTATTCCGTGTCGAATAGTACACCTACTATGCCGTAGTACCGTTTTGCTATACAGCAACTTTGTATTAAAATACTGCAATTGTAGTAATTAAGATACTTTTCTCGGAGATCATACATATCGTTTGGAACTATTATTAATATTAAATTTGTTCTTTTTTCACAAGAGACACTGGCTCTGTGGAGTAAGTATTGATACATGTACTATTAATACCTAGCATAAATTATCGGAGGGATCTTACATTGAAATTCATCGCATAACACTCTGGCAGCATTGCATCACATTGTGGGCCCGAGGTACACCATTACTGTCCCCACAACAATAGTCTGAAGACTTTGTAAATACGATCGCTGGATAGTTTCAGAAGACCCAGAGAATTTATATTTGTGGACGAGCTTCGCTGGTAGAAATACGAGTGATATCGAGGCGTATTATTAATACGAGGACAAGATCTAATTTTGTACTTCATCATTCGTACCAACGCGGTGCTGTCCAGTACGTTTGTAGTAAATTGGAATAGAGTTGCTTCATAGAAATTGTTGTGCTCTGAGGTGTACAATAGATGTGTTAATACATACACAGACGACCCCCTCGGTAGCAATACCTAGTCTTGGAATACTTCCTCACTAGCAATAAATTACCAAAAACCCAAAATATTATTCCCTCACATCCTTAATCGTATATTACAATACATTTGAAGTCGATTATTCCTATTACGGGGTGATTAACTATAGGAAAAGGCATAACTACACAAGAGTGATATTGCTGCCACGTCCGATCCGAATGTTGAACCAATGAAGCCCATTGTTTTTACCACTCTGGACGTGACTCGAGCTTTAGGATCGCGGAAAAGCGTTCTGCCTTCATTCTAATTGCCTCATCCATGACGGTGAACACCTTTCTAGTCGAGTTTATGATGGCGCACCGCGTGCCGCAAATTTGTGGCCAACTGCGAGACTGGAGGTGACTCCAGCGGTTTCTGCGCATTAATAGCCACCAGGTTGCCTGTCACGAAATCAGAGGGAGTTCATAGATCTGCTAACCCATGAATCTAGCTCTGTTTGGGACAAGTTAGGGATGTGAGCATGGTGCTAGCATATTTGTACAGCAGTCATTGAGTGTTGGTGCGTGTGAGGCGCACTGGCTGGGCTTGAGAGGAGGGTGTCTTGGTGTGACGAGGCAAACTGGCAATAGGAGAGCAAGACAGAATGAAACACCAATAACGAGCTACATCCATTTGTAAATTTGTGCACTATTCCAAGCTGAAGGTACTCCGATCCATTTTTGTGGGACATTCATGGATAGGAATATCCTTACACAGGAATAAATTGGATACCCAGCCGATGACTACCGAGGGGATCGTCTGTAGATACATTTCAAACATTTCAAACAATAAAATTAACTGTACTTACAACCTGTGCACTGAATAGAACCGAGGTGAATTCGGCGTATGCGAACGCTAAATTACTTCGCCGTATCGCCATCATGATGCACAGAACAAAATGATTTGTTTCTGGTGCTTGTAAATGTAGGGTATTGAGCATGATTCAGCAACTTGTTGCTTTGTTCCCCATTTGGTCGATATCAACAAATCCCGCTCTCCATTTCACATGTGTTTAGAATTCATGGCAGAATAATGGGACGAGATCTGAAAGCATTAATACCGGAAGCTCAGTTGTATG
>NW_008649040.1:277154-280694 GCF_000247585.1 Phytophthora nicotianae INRA-310
GATGCCGAAATATCTTGTATCCAGCATCGCCAAGAAGATGCATTCCACTAGGCACAGAAACTTTATTGCGCAGACCCGACTGATTCCACAAAGCTTGATCGTTGATAGACCCAGCCCGAATACAATAAGAACGAAATCGAGTCTCATGATCCACTACGGCCTGCATATTGACAGCAGGGAAATTTTTTCTACAATACCAGCCTTCGTGCTCCGCGGGTCGGCTAATTCGCATCAAGGAGCCATCCACTGCACCAATGACGCCAGGAAAGCCTGCGATTCGCTCAAATCCATCTGTAACTCTCTCGATTTCGGTCTGTGTGTTGGGCATTGTGATTTCTTCCTTCGCCATTCTCGTTAGAACCGACAGCACTTGGCAAATGTATACAACAGCACTGGTTTTTGACATCCCCATGACAGTAGCAGCACTATCAATCGTTCCACCGGTAGATAGATAGATTATCGTCACAGCAACGCGTTTGGTGATGTCAAACTTGACATTGTGATGGATACGGTCTCTCCAGTTGAGCCTGACAAGAGCTACAACCGCAAGAAATGTTCGCTTGTCACAACGCATCTTCGAGTGAAACCATTTTGTTTTCTTAGTCTGCATTGCTCTCTCAAAAGCTGTAGCTGCAAACGTATTGACACTGGAACGGGTCTCTCCACCGAGACGACGACGATCGCTACACAGAGCGGACACAGTTGCACAAACGCACTGCAACATGCAGAGAACGGCGAGTTTTGCCTTGGTGCCCATTACGAAGCGAAGTGACTTGACAGGGGATTAGTGCTGAGGTCTACCGGAGGCAAACAGCAAAATGAGCTATTCCTAAAGTCGGCACGGGTATACATCGGTAGAGACGCCAAACTCGTTCCCACTTCGGAATAGGTAGCGGAGGTTTTCTGAGAACGCCATACAGAACAGTAAAATTTGAGAACGCGTTCCGAAATCTGTTTCTATTTTCAGCCAATGACCGAGCAGAATTTCTTGGAACGAGTTTCGGAATTTCTACTTAGACCAGGGCCTAAACGATTTATTCATCTGCTAGATAAGAGCGCACTTTCCCACACGCGGGCATGCCTGTTGGACTGCAAGCCATCGTATTCACTCTCCTCGTAACTGTCGGTACTGTGGCGAGCGAAACAATCCTAACCTCCGCGACACCACCGCAAAGCCTACACCAGCAATTAAATAATGCTCCATCAGTACGTCTCCACATCATGCTCAAGGGAAAGAATATGCAGATTCACGGACAGTCTGTCTTCGACGTATTCGCCAAACCAGTAATTTCCGCTGACCCAACAAGCGTACGCTACGACGGATTCGCCACATTTATCCAAGGGGATTCAAAGTTCACGTACATGGTCGTTGACGGCTCCGCATACGTCGTGGAGAGCACGGGAGATGACACCACGTCCGTCGCCACACGAACCGTGAGATGTCTGTCTTCAATCACACCGTTCGACTCCATCGTTGATACGCTCAACAATCTCAAGACCGTATCGACCGAGACTGGCGGTGACGACAGTGAAGTGGGCTGCAACAAAGGAAGCTTATACGAGACGTCATTTGGTGGCAAGCATTTCATGGTATGCGCGCCTGGAGCTGACGGATTCATCGCGTACGGAGGGGATATTTGTAACGGAGTTACCTCCGTTTACGATTCTAGACCTGATAAAGTCCCTCTCTTTTATTAAGGATTACTGGACGCTGACCTGACCGTTGTTTACGGGCAATGCGTTGGACACAAGAGCGTGTCCAGTTCGTAGGCCTGCAGTTAGTTTTAATTTTCAATTCACTCTACAATTTCCATCGTGAAGTACAAGTCCTCACCATGGTTCCGTGACAATATTACGATGGTAGTGGAGTACTTAGATAGTCCGCTAACCAGCTTATCTACCCCAAACTTGACTGATGGTCGTGAGTCATGCCCTGGTGTGGTAAAGCCGACATCAGTGTCTCCAACTACGCTAGCTTTGCTGACTGGCAAACAAGTTCCTACGGACTTGCACATGCTCTGAAAGCTGATAGAGTCTAGAACGTGGTAGATAGTAAATCGCTCCTGTCTAACTGGTGCATTTCAACAAGTCGTGCGAAGTTTTTTGAGGAGAACTGAAGCTTGACCCCACACACATTAAATGCATGTGCAAAAAAAAAAAAATTCGAACGTACTAATCTGAGATTTCCAGGAAACCACAGCTCGATCATTCGGTATTATCAACTCAATTTAAGCCCTTAACGTAATGGTAACTACACCGTTCGCCCTATTCGTCATTCGACGACTTCTTGCCCCTCACACGTTCTAGAATCTGATTATGCAAATGCCTCTGGTCTTTACTAAGTCAAAGGCGGCTCATCTAAATTTATCCGAATCTGCTTTTCTTTTTGCAATTTGAGGCAGAAATGAATGATTTAGGTATTCAAAAATTATAGGACAATTATAGTATAATCGTCCCATAAGTTTTCGTATAATATACGAAGCACGACTATTTAGGTCACACGAGCAATTAGGGCGAACGGTGTAACCTCTGGCAATCTCTATCAAAGAAACATATCGTACTAAAACTAAATTTAAAGCTTTTGAATATACTACACCGTACATAACACTAGATCGCTTGCGCTCACGCCGTGAGTGCTAATATATCAAAGACGGAGGGTTTGGGGGCGGAGGGGGGGACGCTGAAAGAAGAGTACGTCGCCCCCCACAGTTCCGGTGGATGGAGGCCACGTGGCCTCCATAGCCACCTTACATCTGCCAGTCTATTGGTTTCACTAAATTGTACAACTACGCAGAGAGTTGAGACTGCTTCCTATTGGCTACATCTGATACAGCTAAATAACGTTTTCCGTGATCATACAGCAAGTAGGGGCGCAGTCATGTCATGTTGGAGTGTTAGCTAGGCCTGCTCATGAATGTTGAGCTGGACGGGGCCCCTCAGGCGTAGCCGGGCTGACACGAGACATCGCGCCATGTGTCATTCGCTGTGATAGGGACTTGGAGACCGTGTCGTTCATTCTTGTGTATAGCTCAAATGCGTCGGAGGACCAACGCCCGAAGATCTTTATAGTGAGTCTGTCGGTGCCGGCTGCGAATAAAGCCGTTGCTCCGCCACTTCTCATTGGGTGTGTTCCGAACTTGGCTGGATCAGCGCCAATTGATGCTACAGCTGTCTTGATAGCGTCTCCAAGCACGTTGGCGGTGAGAACTCTTCCAGGACTCGTTGAAAACAGCACCGCATTCTTTTCGAAGCACCTTGTGATCTGAACCAGCTCCCAGGCAGCTAACACCGGACACAGCCACGTTGAACCAGACCTGTGTAGCGTTCTCGACATCCCGGAGCCAGCTTGATCGGTTTTACTACCCCGAAAGTGTATGGAAACTGCCGCTGCGCTTTTTAGTGACCCGGTAATGACACCTTGGTTGGTTAGGAACTTGACGTCGTTCGTTCGGATGGTGTATGGCTTGATTCGTGTACCGTCGGCGAGATATTCGGATCGCCTGAGCAGGAAGAAAAAGCCCACGACCGCAGCCCCCCCCC
>NW_008649040.1:280794-285448 GCF_000247585.1 Phytophthora nicotianae INRA-310
GCGATCGTGGGTTGTTCGGAAGTTGCATCGTGAACGAAGTGCTCGGAGAATTGCAAGTGTGACTGGCTGCTTTTGCCTTGCCGGTGGTGACAACCTTTGCATCCCGTGCACGGCCAACTTGTGTCCAGCGTGGAGGCCGACCGTATAGCCTCTTTCTCGGATATGATACCAAGAGATGTGGCTAATAGCGGACAACACGGTTTTCGTGGATAGTGGTTTTCCTGTCGTTGTCGTGGCCGAGTACCAGTAGTGGACTGCAAATAGGGCGAGCTGAAGGGACTGTTGTTGCACTTTTGCGTGTAGCCATTCATCGAAACCGTGGGAGGCGCACCACTTTGACCATCGTTTCCATGTGGACGCGTACTTCGTCCTTGATCCAGCGGCCAGTGCTTGCGATTGAAGTTAGTTGAGAAGGTCGAGTAGATCTTGCGAAGACTGAACGGAACGGGAATCTGTTGCCAGTCAAAAGAGAAGTTAGACCACATTTTATCATGAGGTGGGGACCCAACACGTGACCCAGCATCCGCCATGCTTCGTTGAACAAGCCAAGACGATTGGCGGTGTTAGCCACCAATTGCTTAGCTAAGTGATCGCGAACTAGCCGAGAATGCGGTCGTGGGTTGACGTACTGACTGTTGCATGAAACCTGTCGGCCACGGCCGATGCTGGTCTCACCGGTGCGATTTCCGCTGAGACGCTGTTCTCGTTGACAATTGCTGGGTTTTTCGACACCACTGGTATAGCGTGCCTTTTGCTGCTCTCTTGCCGTTTGGTGTCGGGTGAGCTAGGATGCTTCATCACGTTGTATTTCCGCATGGCTACGCCTGACGACGCGTGTGAAGCGTATTTGAAGACGGGTTTATTGAAGCACCTAGCGTCTGATGGTCCAGGCTGACATGTCCGAGGAGCGAAGAACCATCGGCTCCTGGACCTCTTCACTTGTAGTTGCTGTGGACCCCGCCAAACTTTCCTCGAAGATAGTTACGCAGTTGGTCGGAGATGACCGCTGGGTAGAAGTGCGCTCTGCTGGCAAAGATGCACACGTTGGGATCGCTGGACGGGCAACATTTCTCGAGAGGAACTTAAGACAGACTTCTTTGCCATCCTGTTGAGGAAGTGGAGAGTAATTGTCGCTTTGCTCTCTTCGGGGTTTATCGGTGGTGTTGCGCTGGCTGCGGGTTTGGCGCGACGTATTAGACGTTTGAGGCGACCGGTTTGCAGCTGATTGTCGAATAGCATCGAACTGGTTTCTCTGTTCGGCAAGAAATAGCCCATGAAGTTCGACATTGTTGGGCGTAAACTGTCCTACAATCACGCATCGGGTGGAGGGCGCGGCGGTGATGTCTCTGACTACTGCACTGCGGTATCTTTCGAGCTGGGCGTCAATCCATAGCACCAGTGTTAGTAGCATTTCCTGTGGCCACAGCTTACGAGCCTTAAGCTCCACGACAAGGCTGTAGAGGGCAGTTCCAAGATGTTGCGTCACTGTATCACAGCGAGTGAAGCGGTAATGCTGAAATCCATTGGCGCCAGCAAGAACGTCTTCCCATGAAGAAGGGTCTGGGGCCGCCAAAAACTTTGCGGAGACCGAAAAGTCGCTCATGTTGATGAAGCTGTCATGTTGTCGTCGGACTCGCAGCATTTGGTCCACTGGAGTGAAGTGAAGGAATGAGAGACCGCGGCTTCCGAATTCCAGGTCGTATGCTCGTGTGGCTACCCCAGGGTATGCCCACAGGTCACAGTTTGAAACCAAAGATTCCACGAATTCAGATGGAGACTTACCTCTGTGTGCATCAGCTGTGACTGCGTCGTGCACTCGTCGTTGTTCAGCTGAAGGGTGGAAGCTGAATTTGCTCCTCTTTGCCGCCGAGTTATCGATGTCCAAAGTCGCCGTTCGTTTTAAAGATGAAGCTGGAATCGGTTGGGCCGTTAGGTGGTACTGTAGTAGGTGAGGCTTGTGCATACGGATGAGGGCGCGAATTTCTTCCTCTGCTGTAGATGCTTCCGTAAGTGGACCAGCGTTGCTTGCGCTCACTAGTAGGCGCTTGAGGTAGCGAGTACGTCTGCTGGGGGTGCTGCAAGCGGTTTAGAGGGGCATTTCGCACAGGATGACTGTTGGTAGTGTCCCTGAGAGCACCGTGTTAGCGACCAGCGCCTCCTCGTGTGCGGCTTCGCCCTCGTCATCTACTCGTAGGATATCGAAGAATCCGGACGCATTGGACGTGTTGGTCTGTGCCACGTTTTGAGACGACGGAGCGTTTTCGGTTTTTCGACTGGCGACTACAGAATCGCAAAAGGACGTCCCGAGCGAGGCCTTCACGTGGCTGGGCGCTGACTTGCCTCCGTCTACGAAGTACACATAGTTGACCACGTGTTGCACTGAGACTTGTGTGCACACACCTGTATGCGAGTCAACCCACTTGGCCACTCTGTCGAAACACGGAGATACATCAGGAAGGAGACCTTGCATGAGTTCAGCCAGCGGTGACGCGGTCTGGGGGACCTCAGATGTCGGTGGGGAAAGAAGCCTTTCCATGAGGATGTCGTGAATGCGCGTCAGTTCCTCGTAGTCCCATGACGATTCTTCGAACTGGTGACAGCCCATTACCAAGGCCACCACTGGATATACGGTGTCACAAATAACGTCGGGGTTTTCTTCAATCGGTCCGGACAAGGTGCTGATTGTGAGGCGGCTGTCCGAGTAACCGGTCACTTGATCGTAGCGAAAGAATCCGGCGTTCTTCACACACACACACACCGCTTGTCTGATCCAGGTACCCAGGCGTTGTCCCTCCGCGTCAGTGCTGGTCAACTTTCTAGTGATCGCCTTGGTTCTCGGAATCTTCATTATTTTCTCTGTCTCGTCGTTATTAACTTCCAGTGCGGCAGTTGCTGAAGCTCCTCGGGAGCTTTTACCCTTGGCATACGCGGGCGTGTCGATGACACCGTCGACGTCTTCGGGAAAGAGTAGCAGGTAGGAGCCGCGCGGGAGTGTTGGAACTGGTATGATGTATGCAGGACTTTCTTGCTTATGTTCGATTCTATTGTTAGCTTACTTCTCGAGTTGAAAAAAAATCTAAACTGACTGCTAACTACGTTGTGGCAATTGTCCTGTTGTCCTGGGAGAGAATACGAGGACGGTGATGAGCTCTGCCGTTTGAACTTGCCCTCCTGGTCCCGGAAAAAATAGCCTTCCCTCGATTACCATCAGGAAACCGACCACTCAAAATACACTTTTTGTATGGGAGAATCTCAGCGCTTTCGATGGAAAATACTCTTTAACGTAGCCTTGCAGCTGTCCGCTAGAAGAATGCCGTTAATTTCCCTACTACCGTGAAATGGATCCGCAGAGGGCAGTAACGACCTGTACCAGTGAAGCTGTTACTGATGAAAAACTATGGCAAAGTTATGAGCGCAGCGATCGGCTCATCGAAGCAGTGAAAAGCAGTATTCCATAATAAATTAATGAAGTCTGACCTCGGAGAAAAATGAATAATGCAATGATATTGCATTATGCTAGTGCGTAGATGCTTTCGACAATCCAATCAATTCAACTCTGTACACATCTCACACGTACATGAGCAATATTAGCATCTCCAGCGTTTTTTTTTTTTTTTTCACTTCCGTAAGTTTGAATATACCAGCTTTGTCGACGAGAAGAACCCTTTACACTCGTTGGGCGTGAAGGAGTGAACGCTACATCCTAAGTCTGATCAGTATAATGAGCACCAGTCATTTGGAAAGTCGTAAAAGGGAGCATGCGGAAGCCTTGATTGGTTAAATACACGAGGATTACAGCTTTTTAATAATAATTGATTAAAACGCTTAATAACGTAATGTTAAATCGTTTAAAGAGCTCTAGGCAAGCAAAAATGTTTGTCATGAGGCTTTTGTGCGGGACATTTGGTTTTACATGTTATTTATAGGGCACCTCCACCGGTAGTTCAGTATATTCTCTGGATTTTATATCCAGAGTTTTAGCAGAGGCGCGATTCTGCCTAAAAAACTCTCTTTCTTTATATCTAATACTAAGAAAAAAAGGCTTGTTCTCTTTTTGTGTCGGCGTTTTACTGTATGACTCGATATGCCTGTGATATCAGCGAGTCACATGGATTTACTAAGCCAAAGTGGTGCTATTTCCTTTGAATTTAGGCGGGCTGTCTTGAGATGTAATTTCTTCACCATACAAAGGTGGTTATAATTACCTCCTATACTAAATTTCCTCTACACACTTAGAATTACCCAGGTGAATGTTGCTTGTGGCGGCCAGGAGCAACATTCATAACCCAATAACCCAGTGAATGTTACCAAACAATTAGGGCTAAATAAAAAATTTGATTGACTCTCTGGGGTTTACAAGAATGGTCGGCGCGCATGCAAATACCCCTCTGTATTTGGCATAAATGCTTGACGCTCTTGCGTGGCAGCGACGCTCTTGCGGAGATCAGCGCTCCCTTTCCGTTCGCAATGACTCGATCACATCGATCGACATTTAGCTGGTGCACAAAGTATATGTGCTTAAACCGTTGCGTATATGAAGAGTGGGCTTGTTTATGGTGGATCTAAAATCTTAAATTCAAATCTCGTCCACGAGGCACTTCCGATGGTTACCATCTCCGGAAGGTAAAAAAAAAAAAAAAACAGCGTAGATCCT
>NW_008649040.1:286146-300247 GCF_000247585.1 Phytophthora nicotianae INRA-310
CTTGCGTTTGCAGCAGATGAAGATCCCCACTAACCCAACAAGTTGTAATCTTACTAGGTTTTGACCAAATTATTATTTTTTTTAATATCAAGATGCATTTGGAATTACACGTAAAACCTTTAAGACTAAAAATTAAGTATTAGTAAAATAATGGTATTTTTATTTAATACATGGACAACTTAAATATTTTTATAGATCTAAAATTTCTGGTACAAGTCATGTACTTATATGTAAAATCCAGAGCTTCACCGTGCTAGCACGGCATTAGTTTTAATGTTATTAAATAACTTAACGTATTGTGATTTGCAAAACGTTTTGGCACATTCGAGTGTAATTCGTTCGACTTATCCAGTGCGAAAAAAAAAATTATCTATAAATTGACATCGTCTCACGGGCACTTTGCAGTGCGGTCAAGCATTTCACGTAAAACTTAGTTTATCGAATATGAATTATCATCGGTTAGCACTTTCTTAAATTTTATTTTGTGCAGAACCGTGCAGAAAACACAATATGAGCGAAAGCTTCCATGGCTCACCTGTAACTACGGACTCTAATTAGTGCGCTAATTTGAGGAACAAACTGGATGCAAAGCACAATAAAACGTTCCCGGACTAAAATCGTTTGATCAGATCTGGTCCCAAGCCCAGTCTTTCTTTTGTATGAGCTAATTGAAGATTTTCATTTTGTTTACCATTAGAAAATATGGTGAAAAAACACAAAGAAAATTGTTGACAAAATAATAAATAATCGAATATTCTATATGAAATATAATTGTTCGGCTTATTATTTTCCGGATCACTGCAGCGAAGCCGGTCGCTGTGCTCATACTGCGAAGATAAATCTCGCGTTTGTGGCTTTTTGGCATGCTTTAAGGCTAATTATCCGCTCTGGGCTTACTGTATCATGTCCGCCAGTTATTCGTCTGCCCACTGGATGGTTCACTCAAGATTCACCAAGCTACACAAATGCAACCAGTATCCGTATATACTTCACTGGGTTCCCCTGCACGTTGCACTGGACATCACAACGTTAACCTGAACGGTGTTCAAGGATAATCTGTAGATTCTGTAGGCTACGCCTAATAGTCGTGTTTTCTGGTGCTATCTTGGGTTGTTCTCAAACAACGTTGGCTTAGTATACTGTAGTTTAACTGGGAGATCTCGAAGAAGCCGACTGGTGTTCCCTTGAAGGAGAACTTAATCATTTTCAGAGCGAGTGCGACTTCCTTTATAGTCGTGGTTTGCCACGCGTACGCATTGAATCCTTCGTGATCTTTTTTTCTTGATGTCGAAGACATCGTTCCTTGTACTCGAGTAGGGCTATTAATTAATATCAGTTGTCGAAATAATGAACGCCTGTTGCTCACAGAATATGCTGAAAACGTGTTGCTACACCGGTAAAATTTGTCGCTTAAAGAACAGCCCTTTTCCCAACAGAAAACCAGCGTTGAATTATTACCACTCTATTTTCAGCATTCGAAAACTGAATCGTTCTGGTTTGCTATTTATATTTAAATTAGGAACGTTTTCCGCTCTCGCTGCGTTCCGTCTGTGAGGTTGGTGTCATCTCACTTACAAGCTTTCATGCCATGGAGGAGTTAGTGGACCTGTCCCGGGACGAGAGCGACACTACGATCGTGCTAGACTACGCTCCTGACGACAACGAGAGCGAAGGGTCAACTAGTGATGGCGTCGAGCGCACGGAGCAGGGCATTGGTGGCATCAGTGAATGCGCGACAGAGTTATCTGCCAAAGTGGTTGTCGTCACCGCATCTCCCGATCTGGATGGTGGAGGCTCTAAAAGCTCTCTTGACGTTGGTTCTGATGGTGATGTTGCCAGTGTTGGGGCTGTAGCTGAACTTTAAAGAGGTTTATCGGTGATTCCTAAGGAAATATACAGCAGCATCGGCTTTTACGACACACTCGGCGAAGCCGAGCTTGCTCTTCACGGCTTCAATCGTTTTGTCTATACGTATCGGGCAAGATATATTTCTCGGTTTGTACTTGGGAAAGTGTGTCAGTGCAGATCTCACATTCGGTGTGGAGATAGACTAAAACTTAACACGCACAGGGCCGACGAAACGTTATTTCGCTATCAGCTGCTACAACGCGGGCGTCACTGCGGCCAAACGTGCAATTACCCCCAACGTGGTATTTCACCAGTATTGAAACCCAAAATTGACGCGCTGCTGAAGCTTGGAATGTCGGCAGGACGGGTGAGAAACATGATACTTTTACATATATCCACGAACCGGACATGTGGGTAGATGTTCCCGAAGTTCGAAAAATGGAAAACCGTAAGGCATACTTAAACAAGAAGGCCACTGGTGGGTGGGAGATAAACAAGTTTACAACTCTGAGGAATTGGACCGCACTAAATTGTTTTGGCGTTGACGAAAATAACGTTGCCGACATGAATGCAATGATTGTGTTTGACGACTTCGAGCAGGTGGTTGCTTTAGGAAATCAGCAAGTTGCCAGTATGGGTATGGTAGTCACGACACGTGATCTTTTTCAGAATGTCCGCCAAGCTGTGCAAGATCAAGGCTCGACTTGGTCATGTCGACTGATGGTACATATCGAATCCATTTTGGTGGATTGACATTTGTTGACTGTGGAGGAATTTCAGTTGAGTCAACTGATTCTGGGTTCGTGCAACTGTTTCGTCCTTGGTTATATGTGTTCGAGCGCGCCGAAAGTGCTTTTGCTTATGAGAAGATGTTCATTGCATTAATTAAATATGCAAAAGGCTATTACAACATAAATGAATCCATCCGCAGTGCACTCTGACGCAATTGCATCAGCTCTGTTGTCGGGAGTGGCCCCAAGTAGAGATACTCACGTGCTGGGAGCATATATTAAGACAGTCACATAAGCAATCGAAGCTGGCGATCGAAAAAATCTTCGTAAAGGAGCGAGTGCAGCCACATCTCCGCTTGTTACATGCAGCGCGGTCGCTAAAGCAATTACGCTGCGTGTCCAAGCGAGTCATAAAAGCTTGACGCGACAAAAACAAAGCCCCTCTAGCCGACTGGCTAGAACCTGCGTACTTGACTTCTCGCTGGGAGCGCTGGAGTGTCAGTAGCTCCAGCGTTCCTGTTTTATTTTTTTAACCGACGCAGCAACCCATTGAGAGCCATCATCGAGTGATTAAGGTGATCGTGACAGACGACAAAAACGCACCAACGATATCAGTGCTCAATGAAGGGCTGCCTCGAGTATTACTGTACGACGCGACTAATTTATCATCCGGTAGCCAAGGTCTTTGTGCTGAAGGTATGTTGTGTTTTGTATTTTTATGCTGTCATAAGTAAACTTTTGATGTACGAACAGGTCCTTTGCCACTAAGTGCTGTGATGAAGGCGAAGGATTTTTTTTTATTAGACCCGCAAAATCACCGAATCGTTACTACCAGGGCAAACCAAAGACCTGCGCACCTTTTGTTTCAATAACTCCAGATCAATGGTGCACATAAAGAACCTGGCTAGGTCGCCTGTTATGGCTTGCAGAATTGAAAGGTAAGATCTCCAAGTCATTTGTGACGCTAGCATTATCGTTATTGTCTTTTTGTATTAGATTTCAGCGATCTTTGCGTGGATGGCTTGGGGATGAAGATCTTATAGGCGATATGCAAGTTATATCTTGTCACTTCATCAAGTGACGCTACACCAGCGTCAGCTAGCCCAAATTGAGAACCTTCCTCTGCAGTCAAGATGCTACCTCCCTGAGATAAGAACTATGCTTTTTTCTAAGTATATGGTGGCACTCTAACGGTGTGCATTGCAGATTTTATCTATTCGTAGCGCTTTAAGCTGTACTTGCAAGAGATACAAGCATTCGGGGTGGATTTGCTAACATATTATCGCCTCTCTGCATCTCTTAGACAAGCTGAACATTGATAGGGCGTTATAAACAATTCCCATGCGCGGGCTGCCCGGACATTCACGCTCGATAGTCAGTCGTCTCCAGCGCGACGATTCTTATGATGTTGATCGACTTATCACTATTTTCACGAAACAACCTGGAGGGGGGGGGGGCTTGAAATGGCCAGTTGTTGAGGGGTTTGAAGTAGTGGACAGTGGGGTGACAGTCCCAGATCGCCGCATTGGACAGGTTGCAGCATGTCGACTGTCCCCACACGATGGCGTATACCTATGGACGGCATCTTTCGTTGACGGAGGCAGAACTGTGTACAAGGTGGAGGAGCTTGTGCACGCCATTCGCAGATCACGTGATATGAGTGCCGTTGTCTGAGAAAACGATGCATGAGTATCTAGCACGTCAGAAATATTAGTTAATGCAACTCTTGACTTTCATTTTGCTGTTCAAGACGCGTAGTTATTCAATCGTTCATGCTGGTTTCAGAGTCGTAGTGCTGAATGTCTGTGCACCGAAGATAAGCACTGACTTTATGTCGCAATAAGCTCACAACAGAATGTCCATGGCTCATAACAAGAGATCAGCACTGATTTGTACACAACAGTCAATAAGCATTTGAGCAACAGATATTTATATTGTTCCCTTGAGTAGTACTTGGCAGTTCTCGTTGACGCAGATGTGTTAGGGCACCTACCATTCCGCGGTACACGCGATAAGTTGAGCGAAGGTCGTCCAAGCAGAATCTTCCTTTAAGGTATCCTAATGTTACCTGCAACTCAGTCCACATTCTGGAACCATAAAATGTCTGTGGTGCCCTACAGGGTACTTCGTATCCTTTCTGGTATAATTAAGGTTTCAATTCATTTCTAAATTAGCAGAAAACGAGGGAGACTGACACGGATAAGATTTGTGAAATGTGTGCACAAGCGCTGATTGGCTCATCAGATCCTGCAGTGAGGTGACAGTCATTAATACGAGGCAGTGTGGCACACACCACTGGGTGGCCGTTGGACACGACTGGTCGTATCCGGATAGTATCCGGATGGTAACTCCTCGAGACCTCGCCCAACAGTCGCCGAAACCTCGTTGGTTACAAGATCTCATCCACAACGGACAAGTCCACACTAGGTATTTGTATATGACACAGGAAAGAGTAGATAAGAAGATAAGCGCCATTGTGCGCAACAAATAGAGCAGATTTTCCTCCCGATCGCACAAGTCAAGTCCGGCTGCGGTTAAGTGACCGTAGCGACCGTCAAGCTTGATCGACAGGATTATGCCTGCTGGTGACCACGCTGGCTGAGAAGATCAACGAGTTCGCCCACCCCGGCAAAGCCAAGAGACATGAAGGAGAAGACCGTGTGCTGTGCCGAAGTGTTGAGGACGAGACTGCGTCCGACCCCTGTGGAGTGCGAAGAAGAGCCTCCAATGCTACTGTCAGGCAGAGAGAACAAAGCTCCGGCCGCCCTCTCTTACCGGCCGAACAAGCCCCGGGCCGTTCCCTCCTGAGGGCCTGCGAGGTTATGTGTCTCTGTGTGTAACAGCAGCTTAGTCTTTGCTCGTGGACTAGTCGGTTCTATTATGCTATCGCTTGGGCCTACCTGTACTGACGTACGTGCGGTCGGCTATCACAATATATTTTGCTTTCAAGGCCACATGACCCCTCCTTTCAGTAGAACACCTCGCTACAATCATGCGCAGCTCTTTCTACGTTACATTTGCTGTCGCGGTACTCGCTCGTAGCAGTATCGTCGCAAGTTTTCGAATATCGACGAGTCTCAGCCCATCTTGAAGACCACTCCTGATTTCGTGGCCGATGCTATGGCCAGTAGCTACTCCAGGAAGAGATTCCTTCGAGTCGTAGATCCAGAAGATGACAATTTGACAGCCGCCGATGAAGAGCGACTAAGTTAAAGAACCTCGTATCGATCCTTGAGAAGCTGGAAGAACAAAAATGTTACGTGTTGCCGGCATTTTAGAGAACATGGACGAAATTCATCACAAGAGTGTTCGGAAGAACTGGAAAAGGTGCTGCAAAATGGTCAAATGATGCAATAGGAGGATGACACCGTCATTGCCCCCTTACGGCGCTCGTCAGACCAAGAGACGAGCGCGTCGTGTACACAAACTTAGGGAAAATATCTAGAGCAATTAATATCGTTTAGTTTTCTTGAACAGCAAACTGACAATGGAGGTTGCATGGCTTTTTTTTTACGGGCAAACCAGAAGTTTCTAGGCTTCTTGCTAACTAGCATGTCATCATATTTAACCTACTTAAAGCGTTGTTGTTCTAACAATGTTTTTTTTTCGCCAGCACTCTCGTCTTGATCATTCTTGGCATCAATTGGCCTGTCATAGCTCTCCAAGGACCCGCCGAGCCATTTAATTGCCGATTTCAAAGCATTAGACTCCTGCAAATTCACTACGAGAGCAGTAAAATTCCATTCTTGCTTGAGTTCTGCCGAAATCTGCCTCACGATCGTGTTAGAGATAATTCAGTTGGCACTATTGTAGCAAATGACTAGTATCCGCCAGAAACGCAGCACACGGTTTTCAGAGTGGTCCTGAGCACAATGGATCTTATATCTTAAATCTAGAGCTCTATTCAGAGTCCAAAGCTTGAGGAGGCGAGTCAGTCTAACCCTCTCCTGCTGTAATTAAGAAGAATTGTATAATCAGGAATCCAAAATTACCCAAGCCACCCTAAACTTACAATAATTCCGGTTGGCTTCTATTACATATTATGTCCTCACGCTGTAAGCATTGCTACTACCACTGTAATCGATGCGCATGAACTGCATACTCATACTCACGTACTGCACTGGCAGGCATTGGCTGTGGGGTCATACTGAAAACCTTGCCCTTCTGAACTAAAATGGGCAGTTTTGGAGACCTTGAAAAGGATACTGTCAACAGAAATGTATGGATATTAGCTGAACAAATCGAAAGGGTACAAGGTAAACTATGGCGTATTAGCTGTAGATCTTAATATCCTAAGGACATGGCCACTTATGGTTGATCATCTGCTTCAACTGTCCTCCTACTCGGTGGAATTCGATGTGTGGTGATATCGAAGTAGCAAGGCCCGTATGCCCACAAATACCGTAATTACTATGCGTCCACGACAGAATCTCTAAAATTTTTCAATGGCATGGTTCATGGTGAAATACAGGCAAGTCCAACAGCGGACGCGCTCTTCAAGTCGAATCTGCAGGTTGACAAAGATGTATCGAAGGAATTCTTCAAGTTCAGTCTGCGGACATCACTTTTTTGTTTTGTAAAGGTGAAAAAAATGAATTTTTTTTTGCGCCCTGATTGTCTCCGGCGCGGTCGGTCAGTATTTGACGCTTAACGTCGTGTGTTACCAACATAGCCCGAAACGCTAAATCTATGCATGCCGCCACATCAACAGGATGGAAGGGCTCGTAGCAAGTGTCCTTGTCGACATGCGTAATTGACTGTCATACATCAGCTGCAAAAGACGGCATGAAGGCGGTGATAGAACCGTCCTCCGGTCTTCATCGTGATTGCAATTACTGTAACCGACGAATGCAGATCAACACTAACATGTCGGAGACTATCATCTAAAGCACTATCAGGTAGTTGTAGTACCTAAACCATTGACGCTCATACCACTACGTGCTGCTTTGACGACTAGGTGCTCAACCGAAACTGTGATCTATAATTGTTAAACAATGCTGATACGACTATGTAACGGGCCAATTATCTCGCCCGGCCGTGGGGCGGGTCGTCGCTCCACAGTGCTGCGCTGCGTCGTCCGCTGTCACTAGAATGTAGCAATTGATAAAGCAACAATACACGATGCTGGCCGACAGGATCTACTTGATCCTGCGCCGGAACGTACACCACCTGTGTCCGCTCCTACTTTATTTACCAATAAGTCGCCTTAGCCAACTGCTAATGCCACCTACGTTATCAACAATGCACACACACGTCGGCTCCTCCGTCGCGTGCGCTTCACCCGTGAACTCACTCACAACAACTCCAAGCGATGTGCACTGGATTCCCCGTCAGCACACACCACCAACTTGTCACCGTCTCTAGCTCGCACCGAATTCCCCGTCAGCACTTGCCACACGGCGTTGTGTCTCGTGACTCTCGCGTCACCCACTGCCTGGTCGTCCAAGCCACAGTCTGTGCCCTCCAGAGCACAATTCACACTGAGCGGCTCTCACCGCTCGCCACATTTCACACACTGGATTCCCCGTGATGTGCAGGCCGCACGTACTGCACTTCAATGCCACGGTCTTCATTTGGGCATCTCACGTGCCGCACGTCGCCCTCACACGCCCCATTGTCGCCGTGCGCGTGGCCTGTTTCCAACTGACACGGCCAGTGCCACTCATGCATCCTATCATCATCTGGACCGGCTACACTTTGGTCCACACGACCACCCGATCCGTTACACACCTTCATCCAACACAGAGGCTTCCGCGACCCTGACGGCTGCAAACAACTCATCGTACTCTGCAGCGGAGACCCAGGCGACGAAATAAAGCCAGGCACTACATACTTGAGTACCAATTGCAGCCTTCACGACAAGATCGACGCTCGTCATCTCCAATTGCGCGCCGATCTTGTCGTGCAGGCTGCAATTCGTACTCAAGTACGTAGTTCCCGGCTTTGTTTCGTCGGCGTCGTCTCCGCTCTTCCACCAATGGTTCACTCGTTTGTCTCCACGCTGTCTCACTGCCCACTGCTCGATTTTGTTTTCTTTTTCCTGTACTAACCGTTGTGGCTGATTGCACAGGTGCCGACGTTGCATCAACAACCGCTCCTGCCGTCGCGCCATCGGTCTCAAACCCGACTTCGCCTTCAAACTTGAGTTGTGAGTTGATGTCGGCTGCAGCTCGTTTTAGCAAGTCCACAGGGTAGTCGTATGTAATCAGGAATGAAACGTGAGCTAAAAATCGCCATCTCGGTCTTCCCGTTCAATTAGAAAGTTCTCGAAGCCTGCTGGCTCGATAATCTTCATCGGGCCAACCCATGGGTGCACGAACTCGTCGCATTGGGACCTCGGGAAGGTTTGTACATCCGGACACGATCTCCCACCTTGAACTCACGCATTTTCTTCACGCTCCGGTCGTAGTAGCGCGCTTGGCGTCGTTGGTCACGTTCTCGAGCACGCTCGGCACTCTCATACCACCTTCGCATCGCCACCAGCAACTTCGTATGGTACTCAGGGAACTCACCTTTCTGTCACGTCTCTCAGTTGCTCGTTCGGGCTACGCAGTTTCCGACCCATCATTAACTCATTCGGAGAGAGAGCCACCGTCGAGTGACGACCCGAGTTGTACGCATACACCGCAAACGAGATCCACGTCGCCCAGTCATCCTGTGCATCAGTCTGCATGTAGGTAGATACACAGTCCTTTCATGTTCTATTGAGCCGCTCGACCAATCCGGTCATGTGGTGCCTGTACGGCACCGGGTTGATCTGCTGTGTTTGAAGCAGCACCACCAGCCTCTCGATTACCTGTCCTGTCAGCTCCGGCGCTCCGTCGGTCAACAACTCGCGGAACACACCGAACTTCAGCACGATGTCATTCATCAAGAAGTCAGCCACGCTCTCGGCCGTGTGTCGCTCCACTGCCTTCGCCACCGCATAACGAGTCACATATTCCACTGCCGCGATGACGTAACGCTGGCCACCACCAGCAACAGGCAAGGGACCCGCCACATCGAGTGCCCATCTGACGCCAACTTCGACACCACGAATGCTGCCTAGAGGTGGGATGACCTCCCTTGGCTTCGCCTTCCTACTGCCACAATCTTGCCACCCACGGACCCAACGTTTCACCTCACGCTGCAGACCCGGCCACCAACAGAGCTGTGCGATCCGTTCGTATGTGTGTGGTACCCTCAAGTGGCCAGCCCACACCAAATCGTGGCACTCTTTAAACACTATGGGCCAGGGCTCGGGCGGCAACAGCACTCTCCGTCCTCTAGCCGTGTTCAATAGCACCAACTTGTGTCGTACCTCCGTCTTCATCCCTCGGTAACCACCCGTCTCCTTCGCGCGTTGCCCCAACCTACTGCGCTGCTGCGCATCAACGATCATATCATCAATGAGTTGCAGTGTTGTTGGCTCTTGCCCGTCGTGACGCACACGCTCCACGCCACGTCGTACGCCACTTAGCACAGTCTTTTGCATCTGCATGTCAACTCCATCATCGCCACGTATTGGTCCTACTCGTCGCTCGTCATTATCATGCACGTGTATCCCATGCTCACGTCCCTTAGGCGGTACTCGTCCTCGTTGGGTGTTGCCAGTCACGCGTTCCAACGTCGTCTCCTGCGTTGACGACGCTGCCGTCGTGGCCCCTAGTTCCACTCGAGCACGTTGTTCCGTGCCTTTACCCATCGCGCTCATTGCCACCGGTGCCGACGCTCGCTCTTTTGCCAGCGTCGGCCACTTCGTCCGTCCCTGCCGTCTTGACGAAGAGTCACTCGCCGTCGTGGTGTCCGTGTGGCGCTCACTTGGCACGTCGAACCGTACGTGTCGTTGCTCAGGTCGCTCGTCACGCTCTTCGGTTTTGTCGACACTGTCACCATCGTCACCAAGCCCAGCACCACTAGCTTTCTGGGTCGATACCGGCACATCCGGCTCGCCGTTCGCTCCATCGTTGTTCTCGATCGTTGCTCTACTGCTCGCCGCTCGAAGCGTTGTCTCCGTCGCCCGTGGCGCTTCAAGACGTCGTCGTGCGGCTCGAGCCAGCGGACCCGTAGCTCCAGTCGCCTCCGTCTTATCGGGGTTATCACTCGCCTCCTCCAGCCTTGATCATCTCTTCCTGGGCTTCGGGACCGAGGTTGCTGTCCCTGTTCTAGTCACAATCTCCGTCGTTGCCAACTGCGCGCCCGCCGAGTCCTCACCAGTCGTCTCTGTCACCGCTGGCTCACCGTGAGGTTCGTGCCTCGTTAAGGCCTGCCCGTCGTCTGGTTCTCCGCTTGGCCGCTCGTCTAGAGTTACACCCACCACGCTACCATCCTCAGTGCCTAGAGGGTCACTCGCATCCTGTGCTGCCGCGCTCGACACGCTCGCGGCGCCCGACGTGCTGCCATCCTGTGCAACTTTCGTGCCGTTCATCACGTCGGTCACGCTTTCCGCGTCCGTAGTACTCGCACCGTCCACCATGTCCGCACCACTTGCCTTACTCGTCATGCCCATCTCGTTCATCACACCGACGACGTCGTTTATAGCAGAATCTGTCTTGTCGACCGCAGCACGCTGCTTGCCACGCCGTCACCTACCAACCGCTTACGCCATTTTCACCGGTGCTCTTGACAGAGCATCTGCAACCACATTAGTACTGCTCGGTCGGTACTCCACGTCAAACTCGAATCCTGAAGTGTTAACGCCCACCGGTGCAACTTTCCAGTCAAGTTCGGGCTGGACATCAACCACTTCAACGCTGCGTGGATCAGTCACGATCGTGAACTTACGACCGTATAAGTAGGGTCTAGACAACTTAATGGACCACACGACTGCCAAGCATTCCTGCTCAGTAATTCCATAATTCGCTTCAGTCACACTATTCACTTTTGCTTGCGTAAGCCATTGGCTGCCATCCATCGCCGTGGTCTTGCATCAAGCAGGCGCCGAGCCCCATCTTACTCGCGTATCTTACCAATCTGAACGGCAGTGCAAAGTTCGGGTAAATGAGTAAGGGCTTAGTCGTCAAGACCGCCTTCACGTGTTCAAAGGCTGACTGCTGTGCCGCCGTCTATTCCCAGGGTGCGTTCTTGCGTAACAGCTTCGTCATCGGCGCCATGAGGAAGCCAAACCCGTCAATGAAACGTCTATAATAGCCAGCCAAGTGTACAAACCGCTTGACCTCCGCTGCGTCAACCGGCCGTGGAAAATCTTTCACCGCCGTCACCAATCGTTCCAATGGCCGCACGCCATCGGAGCTGAGCTCGTGTTCCAAGCACTCGATCATCGTTGTTGCAAACACACACTTCTTGAGCTTGTGTGAGGCCCGCAGCCTCCAGACGCTCCAACACGCACGCCAACTAGAGCACATGACGCTCGATACCACCACGAGTAAAGACCACGATATCATCTAGGTAAACAAGACAAGCGAGCCACGTAAGCCCTCTCAACACGCTATTCATCATACGTTGGAAGGTCAACGGAGCGTTGGTCAGCCCAAACGGCATCCGTACGAACTGATACAGGCCTTGTTTTGTCATGAACGCCGTCTTGACCTTGTCCTTGGCTGCAACGTGTATCTGCCAGTACCCGGCCTTCAAGTCGAGTGTCGTAAACAGCAACGCGCTGCCCAATGCCTCCAGAGTCTCGTCAATTGGTGGCAACAGGTACACGTCCTTGTTCGTCACCTTGTTGAGCGCTCTATAATCGATACAGAAACGCACTTCGCCATCCTCTTCCTGACGAGAACCAAGCGCCCTCACCTTCTTCTATGACGCCTGTCGATAACATCTTCTGTACATTATACTCCACTGTGACATCCTCCGTCTGTGCAATTCGCCGTCGCTTCATCATGATGGGTGCTTCGTCGCCCGTGTCGATGTAGTGCTCTATATTAACCATAGTGGCTAATGGACAGTCGTCCGTGTTCTCCGTCGTCTTCCGGTATGCTCTCAGTAGTTGCAGTTCGAGTCGCCGACTTTCAGCGTCAGTCTCACCGATGTGCACGTCTTCCTCGTTGGCCAAGGGCTCGTCGACATTACCCAACTCACGCAGCCAAACATTAAGTCGTTCACGTTGTAACTCTCCATTGACTGACTCCCAATACAGATATGTTCTCGTCTATCGGGATCCACGTTCCTAGTTCTCTCTTCGCCGGTAATCGTGTTTGTTCATCACTCGAGTTAATCGCTTGCCATTCTTCACTCTCGTCACGGTCGCCTCCAACATCACAGGCCCGACGTACTGCGTGGGCACGAACAGCGCCATCGTCTGCGGTTATCGCCACTTCAACCGGAGTCACAGAAGTGCCGTCCAACCGTGTCCTCCTGGCCATGCGTACCGCAGTGATCTTGGCACCTCCGGCCTTGTCAAGAGTCATGAACGGTATGACCAGTCTCCGTCCACCGTCACTGTAGCGTATCTCGTTGTTATGGAAGTCCACTCCCAATAGAAATTCGTCGGTACAGCCTTGAACGATGCAGGCATCAACACTGATCGCCCCGTCAAACACGTTGTACATGTTGAAGTGCCACACTCCGACTACGTCGAGCAGGACGCCACCAATGCCCTCCACGTAGTCCACTGGCGCCGTCGTCTCTACGCCATCTCCAAACTGCACCCAGTCAGTACCAGCCACAATATATCTTGCTCCACTATCGAGCTTAACACTGCGTTGCACACCGTCGATGCTCATCAGAGATGTAGGAAGTTCGTCATCGGCACCGACGTACACCACACTGTCCACGTTCTTCCGTTCCGCGTCTCGGTGTTGCACCAGGCTCACCCGTGCCGGCTCACCGCCAACCTGTACGCGCTCCTCGTCACTTCGCACGACTCGTCGTTCTTCGAACTGCTCCATGGCCTCTTCTCGCTCTCGTCGACGCGCAGCTCGTCGTTCCTCATCAACGCCTCGTCAACGTCTCGTTCAATACGACGCCGACGCTCTCGGGCTTGTTTGGCCTTCTCGCGTTTCGTCGCCTTGCGTGCTTTCCTTCTTGCCAGCCGAACCTGCGCGATGCCGTCGCCTTCGCCACTCGACTCGCCCTTGGTCACTTCAACCGTGTGCGTCACGCTGGTCCCTGAACCTTCTCCAGACTGAAATCGAACATTACCGTCACTAGGTCGGTTGTGGTCATCATCACCTCGTCGTCCTTTGGCTTCATCACCACCCGAGCACACGGCATCAGCAGCAACACGCACAAACCGCACCACCACCAGAGCAGGCCTCACCGTACACACATATCGTCTCGCACGCTCATCTACCCACTGCAGGCCAGTTCGGTGTCTGTCTGTGTGTCCGAACGTCCGTGTGTTCAACGTCTTAGCGCATAAACCTAACGGGTTGCCTTGGCTACACCTCTCTTTTACGGCAATACCACCTATCTTTTAGCCTACCCCTACCTACTAGAATGCTCTCAGAAATACATAAATTACAAATATAGCCCAATAACGGTCACGCTTTTCTGCGACATCCATATTGGTCAATTTAAATTCTAGAATTCTTTCATTTACAAAAGCAAACGGCGTTGGCAGCGACAGAGCTCATTAC
>NW_008649040.1:301504-302075 GCF_000247585.1 Phytophthora nicotianae INRA-310
GCTGGGGCGATAAGGATGAGTGACGCAGAGAGGGCTCGACTGCGTAGAGCTAACATGAGTTCTTCCCAGCGTGAGCGCACTCGGCAGAAGAATGCAGAGAGACAGCGGTTACGCAGGGCCCAGAGAAAAGCTGAAGAAGTGGAAGCTGATCGTGAAAGAAATCGCCTATCTCATCAGGCCCAGCGATCGCTGCGCACTCAAGTTGCACGAGAGCATGAGCGTGAACAGCAGGTCGCTAGACGATCTCAACAAACAGAGGCAAATCGTGCGGCTTTAAGAGAAATAAACACTGAAGTCTGAGCCCTTCGTCGCTCCCAACAGGCCGAGGACGAGCGTAAGGAGGAGCGTGAAGCGAATGCTGTGGTTCAGGCTACGCAACGCTCCCAGCAGACTGACGACGAGCGTCACATAGAGCGTGACGCCAACCGAGATTCCTGCTCAGTAATTCCATAATTCGCTTCAGTCACACTATTCACTTTGCTTGCGTAAGCCATTGGCTGCCATCCATCGCCGTGGTCTTGCATCAAGCAGGCGCCGAGCCCCATCTTACTCGCGTATCTTACCAATCTGA
>NW_008649040.1:302410-303720 GCF_000247585.1 Phytophthora nicotianae INRA-310
CATTGATCGTCGAACTGGCCAGAGGACGCAGCCCAAGTTTGCGCAGATCTATATCGTTGATCCAGATATGCAGCGCCGTGCAGAGAGACGTAGGGGAATCTTCGCTGATCTGGATCGTGTGGCTCTGTTAGACATTGAGCAGATGATGGAAAGGCACAACCCGTTCGCCCAACAGTTCCTCACGTTTGGTGAGAGGGTGCGTCAGAATGATATGCAACAGCCAATCGACTTGGTGTTCCGCCTGAAAAACAATCCTTCACGGCCTGGAACGGAAAACCTGCCGACGGTTTCTGTGTTGGCTGCCACGATGATTGAAGACGGCCAGCTCGCACAGCCTCGCGACCTGTTGGTGTACACAAAAGATAGAAGCCTCATGCGACTCTACGAGACGCGTGCTATCTACGATCCCCTTCAGTATCCGTTATTTCTTCCATATGGAGAACTGGGGTGGACATACACGGATACATACGAAGGCAATGTGGTGCGCAGAAACAAAAGGGCCATGTTGCTACGTGAGCACGTGGCGTATCGGGTATTCCAAAAGGAGGACGACCAAGCAGCCCTTCATCAAGGAGGACGTCTCTTTCAGCAGTACTGTGTGGACCAGAGAGCCAAGTGCGAACAAGAAGAGCTTCGCTGGATTGCAACTCACCAGAAGGAGATTTGTGCTTATCAATTCAATGGCCTTCGAGACGCGTATCTCCATGAAGCTATGGAAGAGGCTAGGACTATCTTGGGTGATGGCGAAGGACTCCTGGCGGAATATGATCGTGACACTGGAGAGCTGGCTCATCCAGACCGAGCTAGGAACAAACACTTCCTTAATCAGGTTGGAAAGAAGGTCATCTTGCCGTCTTTACACTCCGGAAGTCCGCGCCAGATGTACCAATCGTAACAAGACTCCATGGCTATCGTTAGGGAATACGGCAAGCCTGACATCTTCGATACGATGACTTGCAATCCTACGTGGGGAGAGATCAAGGAGAAGATTATCGATCCAAACCAGAGTGCCCAAGATCGCCCAGATATCGTCGCGAGAGTATGGCAGCAGAAGCTGGCTGCTCATCTAAAGACCTGGATGAGGGTGTGCTTGGACGGGTTGCTGCTCGGATTTACGTTGTGGAGTTTCAGAAGCGTGGTCTTCCACATGCTCACATCTTAGTCATCTTGGCTGACGACGACAAACCCCGCACGCGACAGATCATTGACAAAATGGTGTCTGCGGAAATATCGGATCCTGAGACTAACCCGGGTCTTTATGAAACTGTCATGACGTCTATGCTGCACGGACCCTGTGGTGCAGCAAACCC
>NW_008649040.1:305054-305573 GCF_000247585.1 Phytophthora nicotianae INRA-310
TACACTTTGGTCCACACGACCACCCGATCCGTTAGTTCGCTACGTGATATCCTGGACAACGATGAACCTTTTGGAGGAAAAGTAATGGTGCTTTCGGGTGATTTCAGACAGATTCTTCCGGTGGTAGTGCAGGGAACGCCTGCAGACACCGTCAATGCGTGTCTTAAGCCGTCGGAGTTGTGGAGCAAGTTCGAAGAAGTTCATCTCACAGAGAATATGCGAGTGAGATCTGCTGCAAACGAAACCACGGTAGAGGAACTTACAGCCTTCTCTGACTTCCTTCTTCAAGTTGGTGAAGGGAGACACCAAGTCAATCCGGAGTTGGGGGCAGACTCCATGAAAATTCCGAACGACATGTTGATTGAGAACGAGCCAGATGAGGAACCGGACGAAGACGAAGAGATTCGGCCTGGCGCCACTCCCAGGGGCTTACGGCGTATCATTGAAAATTTGTATGCAGACATCAACAACCCAGCGATCGCCACGGACGAGTACTTTGCCAGCGCACGATTTTGACGA
>NW_008649040.1:307758-310074 GCF_000247585.1 Phytophthora nicotianae INRA-310
GCGAAGTGACCGGACTTCTTGCACGCATAACACATCGGTTCGTTCGGACACGCCTCAGACCAATGGCCAGGCTGACCACAATTGAAGCACGAATAAGAACCCGGGCTCGCTCCTTTGCCAGGTTGCGTCGTTCCACCTGCTCGTGCTTGTGGTTGTGCCTGCTTCACAGCTGCTTTCAACTTTTTTCGTGCCGGCTTCACGTTGGATTCCTCGTCGCTATCATCCGTGTCGCGCTGGTTGCGCACCTTGCGCTCAGATCTCTTCGGGTTGCCGCGCGCTTGCGACTGTAGGTTGCGTGCCGCCCTCTTCTGCTCGGCCATGGTCTCCACCCAGTACTTCCCGCTCCAAACATGCCCTAGTGACACGTCCCACGTTCCAGAGTAATCATTCCACACGCCCTGTGGATTGGTAAAGAGCACCACAGCGCCTGCCTCACCATCGGTTGTTGTCATCTGACTCGCTTCTACCATGCCAGCCGGCAGTCCTGTGCCGCCAATTCCAGGGATTACCATCGTCTGACCTGTCGTCCCTGTCATGCGAATCAGGTACGGGCTCGGTGCCGTTGCCCACGCCTGCCCAATGTTTTGCATTCCTTGTGCGACGTTATCCATAGGGTCGTCGATAATGGTTGCCTTCGCCACGGCTCTCTCCAGCGTCTTCGGCTTCGGCGGCTGTTGCACCAGCTTCTTGGTTGTCTTGTCAAAGCATCGGTAGAACTGGGCGAGCAGGACTCTCTCGCTCACCTTGTTCTTGCCCACCACTTCTCGTAACGCCGCTGCGAAGTCAGCATACGTCTCACCTGGCATCATACGCCTCATGCTCACCCTCCACTTCGCGACCGACTTGTCAAGGCGTTCTCCGTACCGTCTCAACAATGCTTTCTTGAGGTATGTCCACGTTCTTCTATGATCTGTGAGCCTACGATCCATATTGACCTACCATTGTGCTGCATTCTCCATCAACTTGTTCCCTAAGATGAAGTACAGCGCTCGACCAGACCAAGTTCCGCGACCCGATTCCTCAGCACCTCGCAATGCCAAGTCAACCCTGTCGATCCAGGTCGACGCAGACACCTTGGGCGATGGTGTAAACGTGGGCAGCTCTAAGTCTTCCACACTTTTCCGCTTGGGTCGCCGCTCACGTCGTTCATACCGCTCGCGCCGTCCGCGTTCGTTGCGCCGTCCGCGTCGATCACGTCACCGCTGTATCTGAATCACTCTCCGAACTGACGAGCTCTCATCGTCACTTGTGCCACTACTCTCGTCACCACTTGCTGGCGTTACTACTGGGGGGGCTCTTCGGTGTCGGCGTCGTCGTCATCGCCGTCGGCTCCGTCGCTGTTGTCGTCCCCTCTGTCGTCGTCCGAGGGGTCTGCAGCAGCAGCGCTGGCCACACGTCGAGCCGCTGTCTTCCCCGTCGCTGTTGGAATCATCCTGGTGACCAGGGCGTCGCTCGTGCCCACGTCGTGCCGCCACAGCACCGCCGTGTCGTCGTCCGTGGTGCCGTCCACCGTGGTCATCGGTGCCATGTGCAGGTCGTAGCCGCGCCACCATGTCTCTCAACTCGCTAATGGCGGCCACCATAACCATTTCATCCGGTTGAGTGGTCGCCACCGCGCCACCCAATCCGCCGTCGTTCCCCGAGGTGTCGTCGTTCACCGGTGCCTCATCCTCGACCTGTGGATCGGCGTCGTGCTCAGAGGCAGCTTCGATGATCGCACTCTTGCCTCCCGTCTTCGTCGGCACTCGCTTCTCCACGTTCAGTGTCACGAGTACCGTGCGTGGCGCGTCTCCATCCTTGTGCGACCGGGTCACCGCGCCCACCGATGGCTCGCTCTCAGCATCGCTCCATCGTTCGTCGCTGTCGTTAGACGCACTTAGACGCGTCAATCTCATCTTGTCTTTGCCGGTGGTCTTTGATGAAACTCCCACAGGCACAGCCTTCATCATCGTTCTCGTAGTTGTCATCCTCTTGTTGGGATGCCCCTGTATGACCACCATGTAACGGGCCAATTATCTCGCCCGGCCGTGGGGCGGGCCGTCGCTCCACAGTGCTGCGCTGCGTCGTCCGCTGTCACTAGAACGTAGCAATTGATAAAGCAACAATACACGATGCTGGCCGACAGGATCCACTTGATCCTGCGCCGGAACGTACACCACCTGTGTCCGCTCCTACTTTATTTACCAATAAGTCGCCTTAGCCAACTGCTAATGCCACCTACGTTATCAACAATGCACACACACGTCGGCTCCTCCGTCGCGTGCGCTTCACCCGTGAACTCACTCACAACAACTCCAAGCGATGTGCACTGGATTC
>NW_008649040.1:310604-327433 GCF_000247585.1 Phytophthora nicotianae INRA-310
ATAAGTGTTGTGGATAGATAGGATGTCGCACTAAACTAAACTAAAGATTTCTACCTCAAACGAGCAGAAATCACACGTAAGTAATATCAGAAGGGAAACCCCAATTCTCTGAAATTTATTTTCAGAGTATCTCGGCGATCAGACTTTCCGCTCAAACCAGATGTAGCTCTAAAATCAGAAAATCGAGTAGACCTGAATGGCTCAAAACCGCGCTGTGATATCTAATACACCCTCAATAACATTCAAATCACCCAAGCAAATCGCTTGAAGGCCTGAATGTCGCGATAATTGAACTTCAAGCTGTAGACTCTAGATATATCAATACAGTTGCTAGCAATTTCACTGTAATCGTGCATATCTAGCGAGAATTAAATTACCCATGCTCTTGCTGCTCGACATTGAATCGACATTTTCTGTAATTTACTTACTATGCGAAATGTACGGTAACGAAACGACCAATCATCTAGCTTTTGGCTTCGTTCACCCAGTCATCCCATCGAATCACAGCTGCTACACGTAACTCGTCTCAGCGTACACCAGTAGTTCTGGTCCAGCAAACAATACTACTGTGTTCACGGCGCATTCATCAAGAGACGCCAAACAAGAAGGCACTTCCTGATTGAGAAGCTCCACAATCGGCAGCATGGTGCAAGGAGTTGCTGTAGGTGGTGATCCCTGTGTGCACATTAGAGCCCTCTTCATGGGCACTTGGTGACCTAGAAACGAGGCGATACAGAAGAGAAATTAATCATACATGGCCCGGAAATATGACTCATTGCGATGCTTTTGCTACTCTCGGGATATGGGAGCGTCAACTTCTGTATGCTCGAGCTAAGAAGTCCGCACAATAGAGAAAAAAAATGTGCCGTTGCTTGGCAACTATAAATATGCCAACGTTGTATGCAGCAGCAATTTTTTTTTATATATCTGTCTCTCGGTATTTGCATGCCAGACCAGTTCACGAAAACCGCGTATGGTGGCCAGCGGCACAATCGGGCATGACTCCCACGGTCATTCCCGATCACCATGATACAGCTTGAAAGGCGACGAGAACAATTAAAGTCAAGAATAAACTTAACAAAATTTCACTGAAACTCCCTCGATCGACTTTCACCTAGTTCTCTGGAAATATAGCATTACAATCAGATAAGTTTGCAAAGTAACCCAGGAGAAGTTTTGTTGTTGTTGCTTCCGATACTTGACCAGATCCACGTTTGGAAAATCGACGTACCACAATGCTCCTCCTTCTACGAGGCGGTCACACCTTGCTACTGACACGAGCGAAAATACGGCCTACCATTTACAAAGCGTTAAAAGCGTTAGAGTGTGGCGTTGTAAACTTCAGAGCTTCTCCGCGCGCGCGGCCTTGTTATATTGGGTATGACTATCCTATGGCAATTCTATATAACAGTAACATCAACTTCTACAAGAATTATTTCAAAGTTTTCAGTTATCTGAGTAATTTTGAGCTCCTCAGTGTAAAATAATCAGAGCAAGAGGCCTATACATTTTAAAATCAAATTTGATAATCAAATGGTACTAACGAACCTGCAAGCTGCTTGGAGATATCTACATTTCGAGATGTTATGGTTCCCCCTGGTTTATCGACTCGGGTATAATTAAAAAGCTCGTGTTGCATTAAGCAATCGAATACGACTGATTTAATCGAACACAACTGATTATAGGAATTGTTCACCACAAAGGTGTAGCCAAAGGTATAAAGTTTAGTTTGGGTAGGTGCCTAAATGATTGGTCAACTTATACAAGACAACCTCAAACAAGATGACACTAAAGTGCCGTTTAGAATTGCCTATTCTAATAAGATAGCTGAGATTCTTGATCACTGAATACTCACATTGTACAATTATTGGTTAGCAAAATTGGTACAAAGTACTTTTAACGGTATATGCCGTGGTGGGATGAAAAGGCATTGGTCGCTTGAGCTACAATTTCAGAACATCCGACCGAAATCACAAATTGAAGCAGGATTTCCTGTTAAATAGTAGCATTGTCAAGTTTGCATCGCAATGCTGGCTCAAAACAGAGAAAATCGCGTTGAAAGTGGAACACAGGTATCCTCAATCAAAGAGCTTTAGAAACGTCAGATGTGCCTGTAAAACAACTGCAATCTCCATTTGTCAGTTTACTTTGTTCAAGAAACCTTAAACGGTCTTGGATCATCCTCAGCTTTTCCCCTGAATCGTTTAACACAATGCTTCCGTCTCCTAATTCTTATCGGCCATGGCTTTGAGGATAGCTAGGACTTCTTTCTCCTTTTCCGTAAGGTCGTCACCCTTCTTTGCAGCCTGAACCACTTCACTGGCCTTCTCTCTCGTAAAGCCCTTTAACGTTTCGGCGGCAATCGCTCTCTCGATGACATCGTCGAGAAACGCCCACTTAGTTCGCTCTTCATCAGCGGCTGTCAAATTGTCATCTTCTGGATCTACGACCCGAAGGAATCTCTTCTGGGAGTGACTACTGATCATAGCATCGGCCACAAAATCAGGAGAGGCCTTCGATAATAGCTGCGACTCATCGGGATTCGAAAACGCTGCGACGATACTGGAGTGAGCGAGTACCGCGATAGCAAAATGTAACGTAGAAAGAGCTGCGCATGATTGTAGCGAGGTGTTCTACTGGAAGGAGGGGTCTTATGGTCTTGAAAGCAAAATATGTTGTGATAGCCGACCGCACTTACATCTGTACCGGTGTGCCAACGGACCAACGATCCTGGATTGACGGCCGAGGATCATTGCTACGAACTGCAAGGGGATTAGTTTTCTGTGTAGATTACGCTACGATACTTCAAAGAATTAATGCTTTATGTCGGCACGTTAAAGTATCGTCTAATTACACATCGATCCCAATCGTTTTAATATTAAATGCTTAGATACATGTGTAGTAGATTACAGTACATTATCCACGTACCATAATCCGATTAGGGTACTTGGATACTGTACTATAATCTAGGTCACGGAAGCGTTATTGGCAAGAAACTTGAAAGCTCTCCTCAAACCGCCTTGGGGCTTGGGTTATAGAAGCAGATTTCGGAATATCAAGGTCTAAAGTAAAAATATTAGATATTTGTTGCTTAGCTCTTTTCCACTGTTTGAGCCCACGCGGATGGAAAAGTTTCTAGGACGTTTCCAACTGCGCGTTGTATTCGCACATTTTCTGGATAAGCAGCAGAATAAGCCCCAGCGAGATGATGATGTCTGTAACGAGCGCCGGGTACAGCCAGCGTTAGCCGAGCCGCCCGCGGTTCAAGCGGCTCTCGTGCTGCTGCACGCGCCAGATCTTCCATAGTAGCACGCCGGCGCTGCTCCACAGGCTTGTCATCTCTCAAACTGAGCAATGGCGCATGCCTAAGTCGTGCTGCTCACGAAAAAGCTTTGAAATTTCGAGGATGGCATGACTAGCACTGCAGCTGAGAAGCCGCCGTTCGACTAGCCGACGGCTGGAGCCCATTTAGCCGTAGCTTCAACCGCGTTGATCTCCGACACCGCCCTGGCCTGCCGCGTGTGCTTCGTGGACTCGCGTTTAGTGTGAACAGGAAGGAGAAGATCGGCAATGCCAGTTGTACGGATGCTGAGCTGCTTGAATATGGGTCTCATGCATCTCGTTCAGCCGGACGCGGGCTCCACCACGATTGACAGTGTGGATATCGCAAGATCGGGCTGCACGACTTGCGTATCAACATCGCTATAACCTCGTTCTGTTCTTGGGCTCGGTGCGTTCAATTTTGGTCCCGTTCGGCCAGTTCTTGGACAACCAGAATGTCTGTATTGCGTCGCTGAAGAAGGCCATCACCTCGCTATACGATTTCGTGGACCAGAAGGGCTCGAAGCATAGAGTATAGGAACAAGGTGCTTACTCTGAATGATATCCTGACGGATACGTTGGATGATGGAACTCGAGTCCGGCTAGCACATTTGAAGCATTCTCGCGCCAGTGGGCAGCCCTGGTCAATGATTAATCCTTTGCAGTAGGATTGTCCAAGCGTCGAGAGGATCTAAAAGTTGAATTTGATCCGAAAAATGAATCGTTTATATTCACAGAGTTGAGGCAACTCGGCAGGCAATAACACTGATGCAAAAGGAAGTTTCGAATAGAGAGTTGATAACTGTTTACTGCCTGTGTTTGTGATACATACGAGAGCATGTATAGAGCATGGAAAGTCACTGGTGGGCTTACAAAACTAAGTTTTAAAGTGTTGGACAAACAATTACGCTCACAGTGGGTACTCCACAGTCGAAGGCACCAACGTGACCATGAAATCGTGGATCGATAACTCACGTGGAGACCTCGTCACTGTTTTTCAGCAAGTTCACCCGTGGTGGCTTTGCGCTGTCTCTCGTAACTCGATAAGTGCTGCTAAGGATGCAGCTCAAATGCCAGCTGTGTTTCAAAAAGCTGATAGAATTTCTGCTCTGGTAAGAAAAATCAGTGTTTGGGCTTTGTCTGCAACCAACATTTCTTTGGAAATATGCTCACATAATTGTGGACCATGGACTCGACCGTGGCAACGTCTTCTGGTGAGTCCACGGTCGCCCCTGTCTTCACGACTCCTCATAACATTGGATCGGAAGACCAATTCAAATTACTGCCGGAACATTTTGACGAGAACTTGCTTTCCCTCTCCATAGACCAGTAGCAAGCCAGCAATCGATGAGTGTCGAGTCCGGGGAATCTCGACTCCCATCTCGCACACAAAATACAATCACGACTGCAAACTCTGGCGCCCAACGCCAAGCACTGAGAAGTGTGCAAGGTGTATCCGTGGTCGGGGGGGGGGGGGGGGGGGGCAGAATTGAAAGTTCTCATACCGTTCACACGACACGATGAATGGAGTTCTCGTACCCGGCGCCACTCCCACAATGCAAGCCATGGAATTAATATTACACGCCGAGATCCTTCATGTTTTGATCTAGCTGAGAAGTAGCCGTTTGAAAGAGACACACTAGCTTCCAGAATCAAATTCCAAGAGCTTCTCACTAGCACCGTAGTCTACAGTGTACGAGAACGTTGATGAACTGGACCAAATCACATTACCTCCACAAAACTGGGGTTATTCAATATTTGGTCTCTCGACGAGGAGGGAATGGCTTTACCCAACGCACAGGTCCCGATAATGTTTGTTCTACACGTAGTTACTTATCTGAGAAGGTGTTTAGAAAGTTCACAAGGTGTGTATCGCATGCTATTGCCAGCAACAGGAGAGCGTTCATTCTCTGGCTGTTTTGATGCTCCGTAGCATTTCCCGAGTGACAGCCTAAAACACTGTGCCAGAGGTTTTCACCACCGAGCCACTGGCCGCTTCCACTGAAGGGGTAGGAGGGTCGAAAACACTGATAAAATGGGCTTGTAGCACCGAAGTACGCCGACACATAAAAAGAATAGGATCCGTTTTCCAACAGCCAAAGCCGTTGTCGAAGAACCCGACGACGACTTCTCGTGATGTCTGAAATATGTGATTTTCGAATTCGCTACAGGAAACCTACAACGACTGCATAGTTTGGCGACAGTAACATGCATAGAGGACATGGCCAGCTCAAGTAGTTGCCCAAGCTCTGATGAAAGAATAAGTTCGTCGGAAGATAGTTCGAACGACTAGGAGGTACCAAATCCCACGCCTATTTTGACAAATGATACGGCTAATACATTGTAATGCAGTCACGTGAAAGCACGATCTCGACGGGGCAATCTTCCAGAATTCGACCTACCTGGCAGCTCATTTGATGTTCAAGTCAATCCACTGGAGGCACGCTAGAAGGATTTATGGCAAGCTTACCTAGTCGAGCTACAGTGAAAAATGACTGTTACCCGTGTACAATGCACCATACCGCTCTCGGTGACAACATGGTACTTCAGGAACGAGACACGATGTGCACAGTCCTGACCAAATGTACCTCTGCCCGTTGTGCCCTTGTTGGAACTTATAAATGTTGCTAGAAAATCAATACTTGCGAACTAAGCGATCTTTTGATCGTATATCAAGACGGACAACACTCAATGTTGGACACTGGCGAAAGTTCCCCGCGAGTGGCAAAACTGACAGCAGAGATGAAAGTCTTTGTACAGAATGAAATTACGATGTATTCTGGTGTGACTCCTCATGTCGTGTTTACCCGGTTGTGTTCCCAGTTGCGCGGGCCACCCCGCTTGAGACACAAGTACAAGGATACATGAAGCGTTGGCAAGCAAAACATCGAGATGACTCGATGCTACCGGTTGTTGAAATTTGTGCACGATCAACGTTCGAGTTATGCCGTCAACCGGCTCAAGCCAGACATGGATTACTCGTGTTTTGCGACTCTATTTACGAAAATGGTAACCTCGTTCCAAACATTGGAAATGCATCTGACGAATCACCTTTTCGAATGGGACTCACGTGCTATTCACTGCTGGAAGCGTATGCTACAGTGCAGGAAGATCCTCTCTGCAACACTATTCTTCACGTAGATAGCACACATAACTTGGTACGACAACGTTATAGCGTGTTTATCCTTGGATATTCGGACTGCTGCGGACATTTCTTCCCACTGGTGTATTACTGTGCATCGCAAAGGAGGGCTGAAGATGTTGCTTGGTGCCTATCGTATCTAAATCGCGTGATGCTCCAGGTTTGTGGAACTCGATTTTCTCCACAATACATGATGACTGACGCTGACAATAGTCAGCACTATGCATGCACCTGTGAGTTATCCACCACCAAGATTATTATGTGCTGGTTTCACGTTTGTCAGAACGTGTGGAGAAAATCCCGAAAACTACCCAAACAGCAGCGAAAATCGAATATTTAGTGATTTGAACGACCTTCGCTTCTGCAGATCAGAGAACGAGTTTGACCAGAAGAAAGCAAATATCGTGAATAATTGGAAGACTATTGGCGAGACCTCTGCTCGTTTTCGAGCTGTTGCTAAGAAGATTCGCCGCCAGTGGTTCGACAACTCTCGCTTCTCCAAATGGCAAGCATTCCACACACCTCCAGGTTACGCTACAACTAACAATCCCGTGGAGTTATACCACCGGAAGGTTAAATTGGTGAAAAGTACGGCTCGCGCTATTCCAATTGTAATGGTGCAACTCTTGGATCAATCGCGCATCGGTTTTATAGCGAGAAATGCAAAGTTCTCGAGTATTACGCAACCATCAAAGCGATTAAAATCACACTACAACAAAATCAAGAAACGAGGCGATCTAAGTGCAACTGTGCTTCTTCCCGATGGAGATCTACGAAGTCAATTCGTTTTAGTGAAGCAATCCATTCCCGAAACGAGTGTTGCTACTGCTATTGGGTCTACACGACTGACGGTGTTGCCAACTCACACGGTATCAACTTCAAGAAAGACAAAGTCGCCAAAGAAAAAGAAGAAACCTCAATTCGATGCCGAAGACGTTTATAAGCCTACTAAGTTTTCACATACGCTGCGCATGCAGTGGGAGGGAATGCCGGAGGACGGGTGGGTAGTCGATGCGACGACTAGGGCGTGTCAATGTTGCTTCCACAGCAACTACAATCTATGCCCTCATATTATCGAAGCAACAAAGATACTAGGGCTCCCTTGTCCTGGGTTTAAAACCCCAGCCGGCCGGTTTCAATCGCGTGACAAGCGTCAAAGAAGTTCGACTGTTCGCCCTTTTTCCGCAATCGCTTTAAGTCATCTACAAAGCGTCAGTTTCTCCGATACTCCTGTATCTGTAGGCTGTGCAAGCGTTCTGGACTTTGAAATTGCTCCTGCACAATGTGAAGATGTTCCTGTACAACGTATGCAAGCTGTAGAATCGCATTGTATACGACTCGAGCGTCCAAGATCAGCACCATGTCGCACTTTATCCAACGATGTTCCCGATTCAGACAATTTAGCCACGCGTTGTAGGACTTCACGTAGTCCGCCTTCTTTGACACTCCGCCAGTCATGTGAGCATACAAAGCGTCGTAGATACTAACCACAAGAAGTAGTATTGACGCCGCATTATATATCAAGACACTTGCATTCCTCGATGACAGGCTTTCAGTGTTTTAGATCTATCCTACAGTGTTTTAACCCGGCTCACACAGTGGAAGCCCAACCTAACCCTCAGTGGTTTAGCCTAGATTTACAGTGTTTTAGGCCAAACCGTACAGTGTTGAAGACTGCCCCTCAGCATTTCCCCTACCGATGGAGATGCTCTTAGGTGCATAAAATGAGCGCGTTTACTTAAAGAATATATATTGTAATCAAGCGTTTGCATCATTTAGACGGATGCGTTGGTATATGTTCGCAGCGGACACGTAATTATACTTGTGAGCATCTGTCTCAGTGCTAAAACCGTTTCTACAAATCGTCCAATACTTCGTCTGCTTTTCAACAAATCGTTCAAGAGTGGTCATATTGTTACAGATCATATGAAACGTTTGGCAGGACCCGGTATTCTCACCAGAAACCGGTATCATGGTAAAGTTGATTTGAGATTAATATGGAATGAAGCATGTCTTAAAGTACCTATTTTTCTGTTTTGTTTGTGAGTTGAAGAACTGCAAGATAGAAGGCTGGTTACTGTGTGGCTTCGCTGAAGTGCTTGTCTTCTTTTTCGTCTTCTTCTTGTTGCTACTGTTAGTGTCAATGGACATGACCTTGGCGTTTTGAGCTGACTCTGGTACGTTAGAATAATAGTGCAAGTGCTGAGGAGGAATTGAGAAGTACTTAGCTGACAGTAATTTCAGCTTGTTCGCTGATAGCTCCTTGACAGGATGGATGAAAGCGATGCTTCAAAAATTGTCGTGACCGTGGGGCCGAATAGATCCGCCAGAACAACTTTTCGAATAGCTTCAACATTTCCAGGAGCTACCATCAAAAACGAAAGAGTCTTCACCCGGTGTTTCTCCTGTACTTCGAGCAGAACAAACTCCACGATCAATCTCAAAAAGGTAGTTTGTGGTGTAGCCTCCAGGCGGTGGAATAAAGTACTTGCTCAACAACTCATTCCAGCCCATATCGAATGGTCGATCGGCATCAGTGTGGTTTAAAAACACACCCTGTACACTTTTCACCTTGTTCACCTCTTTAATCAAGTATTTTGGTGTATATAAGTTCAATCCTCGAGTTGCGCGTCGACACCACGCGATAAAGCGGTCAGCAATATTGTGGGAGTGTCCAGGTAGTGTAGCAAAGCACTACTTTCTTGGAGGATAATATTACCGAAAGAAATGCAAAAAAAATTATCGGCGATCGATTTGTTCTGCAATGTTCTTTAAATACAGCAATATCATCAGCACTCAGTGCATGCCATGGTCTTTGTAGCTCGCGAGGAGTGTGTAGCGTTTCAACTCCTACCTTCTGTACTTCCCACAGTCTTGCAATGTGGCTACCACCCACAGGTATAATAGCTCGGATTTCTCGCTCAGATAATTCTTGTTGAAGAAGCTGAATGACAATTCTGACTGTTCCCACTCGCTTCCACCTTGCCCTGTATTCATTTGATCCCAGTCGTGTCGAATCCTCTCAGCGGTGTCTTCTCCTAGCTTTCCACATACTCGTATATACGCGGTCTCTTTCTTGTCGACTCGTTTTGCACGCTTTCGAGGCGGGACGGTTGAACGGGAGCTGCCAGACGCCCGAGACGACATTTTCAGCAGCCACACCGGTCGAAACTGAAGAAAGGGTTTAGTCTGGTGGGAAAAAATCAAGCCTGATTGGAAGCAACACACTACGGTGTTTTGCAAATCCTAGGACAGAAAAGGAAGCTGGCAATAACTTTAACATTCCATTTGTGTTGGATAGCGTCTCTGAATATCTCTTAAGGTCGTGAGGCATTGGTGTATTTGGCGTCGGATTGCGACACGGTAATGAGGTGGTTTGCGAATTCCTGTCAGAAGGCGCAGATGAAAGGTTTGATGAAGTTTGCCATCGTTGATGCCGCAACGAAGACGAAAGTATGGATAACCATTGAGGCTCTGTTTGTAGAAGGAGCAACCAACCTGTTGTCGCAGCGTGCCATCTATAAGGAATAAGGCTTTTTTTGCGCAGACAAGTGAGGACCAGGAAGTGACTATATTGTCAAACCGGGTGATACTCATTACCTGGAGTTTGATATGGTCGGTGGCCTCTATCAGACAATGATGGAGATACCACGTTCTCAGTTAGATGTGTTGCAGATAAAGGTTCAAACGGCAAGATCGCTGGAATATTGGCATCACCATCTGGAGCATATAAATTGGCAAGTGATCCGAGAGTTGGCTTCAAAGGAGTTGGCTCGAGGCTTGAGGCTATCAAAGGACGATCAGAGCAAGAAAAGACAGTGTTACAACTGTGATATGGTGAAGGTGAAAAGGATGACTTTTCGCCACATAACGACAAGTAGAGTGGCAAATCCATTTGACAAGGAACTGATGGACTTGCTTTTCATTCAGGAGGCCTCCATGAAGGGATATACTATGTACTTGCATCTCTTTTACCGTATTTCTAATGGGCAACTTGTCTCGGCAAAATGTTGGGAACAAGACACTCTTGCTGAGAGTAGCTGTGAGGTCGAGCTGATTGCAGCGAATACTGGGATGCATGAAGCAGTTTGGCTGGAGCAATTTGCGGATGAGTTAGGCTTGGAGAAAGAGACTACAACACTATATTGTGACTCAAATAGTGCCCATGGGCTAATGAAACATGCTGAAAAGCTTCGCAGAACCAAGCTGGTCAATATCAGTGACCTCAAGATTCGCGAGTACGTGAAAGCGGGGAGTAAAGCTAGAGCCCGTTAAAAGCGAATGTGGTCAATATAATGACGAAACCGCTTCCACAGTAGGCATTTCAAGGTCACAGAGAGACGGAGTCCGCACCGCAAGAGTGAACGCTAACGCAGGCCACGCTGGCACTGAACTACTGAAAAGTGAGGAGAACAGCGAATGTGATAAGGGCAACCCCAAAGCGACGAACTCATCGCAGAGAGTGTCAATGAAAAACAGAAGTGACGTCGAGGAATCCCAGTTTGATTTATGAAGAGAGCTCGAGCTAAATGCAGACCGTAGCGGTTATGAACGTCACATAAGTATCATGGGGATTTGGCAGCGAGGGTTTATCAACTGGAAGAATTGAGACCAAATCCGCCCATGTGTGTTGAAGCGCGCACGTGATTTGATAAGAATTGATAGTGTAAGCGGCATGATAAGTATGATAACCAAAGGTGTTGATCGGTATATGCATGTATGCTGATATGCAAACAAAGAGAAGTGACGACACCAATTTGATGCCGAGAAGAGAGTAACAGAGGCTGGTCAACCTCTACGAGTAATTGTGAGACAGGGATTCGATACTAAACACGGAAACTTCTGGTTCTCAAGTAAAAGACAGAGAAATGTCTTTAAGTGGCAGCTAGGTGTAGATCGATCAGCATAGACCGCGAGTATCATCATGGATGGGTTTCTACGGTAGGGCAGTGGCCAAGCCTCCCACTTCCCGTGCATGAATGTGAAGGGTATAGGCTATAGTGGCAAGCTTCAGTGCACTGCATCATCCTCCACCGCAACACCTCCAACATCATGATGCTAGGCGGTGACTTCACCAACTTCAACGGCATGGGTCGGCAGGAGCCCTTATGGCCAACAGTTGACGGGTGAGAAAATTCAAATCTCACGTCTGCGCTGTGTTTATTTACCATCGTAGGATATATACTTGGTCTTTGACGACTTTGGTCACGCCATAGTTAGAGCGTTTGGTCACGTGACCAAGCCCGTTGGTCACGTAATATCACGCGTGCAAATATGCATTGGTCACGCCAAATTAAGAAGCTGTTACATTACTCGTTGTCAACCTCCTGAAACCAACGAAGATCGCATCCGAAGAGGCGCTAATACTTGTGGCGTCTGAGATCATTGTGAGAATCACCACTGTCCTGAAATCACTCCTATCTATGAGTCGCTTGCCGTCATCGCCTCGGGTGCGAAGCGCTCGATACTCGCCAACGTCTCGTCCGCGTACTCGCTCGACCAGTCCTCGTCATGCTCTTGGCGAGAATGGAGAATTAGAGTTAAACTTAGACGACGCTTCTCAAGACACCCAGCTATCCACGCCGCAGTCCACGACGTCTGAGCCTCCAACATGTACATCTACTACCCTCGCACAGTCAGCACACCACGATCCGTGTAGCAAGGAGCTGAGTGGGGGTAAGTCCACACCTGCAGTTCCTTCTGCTCGACTTCCGGGCCTACCGCGCCGTGAAACTTCGCAAGCACGTACGCATCCAACGGCACGGGACGGCAGCACCAAAATTTATCATCTAGGATTTGAGTACACGCGAGCCAAGGTTTCGTCAGTGAAAATATCATATCGGTGCAGTTTTTACAGGAAACCTAAGCTATGTCCACCTACGCTGTTCTTCTACGCCGATTCAATGACGTACGACTTGGAAAACGCGGTACCTCGTACGTGTAGAAACAGAGTAGCCGAAATGGCAAGTGATGAATCCATCTGTGGTGACGTTGAAGAAGAAATGAAAGCCTTCGTCGCTGCATTAGCAGAGCAAGATCTTCCAGCTAACAATATTTGGATGATGGCATACAATAAATTCTATGAAAATTCGACGCAAGTTGTTCGTGGAATCTAAAAAGCAAGTTGTGTCACGAGTTGGAAACTCCAAGTCTGGAAGCAACATCTTCTCATTTCTTGAGAGTCCCGAGAGAGCCAAAGTGTCTGGCAGTGACCTTGGTTTTTTTTTCAGTTTCACTACATTTGGCACGACGACGTAAGAGTCAAGCAAAAGAAGTATGGTATTGAGTGATTAATTGGCTGGTCACACCCCGAACTCCGCAACTTACTTCGAATTGATGGTGCCCATTTGTTTGTAGACGGCACTTTTCGATGCAGCCCGAAGAATTTTCACCAGTTTGTGACGCTAATGATGTACGACCAGTACACGGAGCTGCTCGTTCCGGTTTTTTTACGCTGGCGTCAAACAAAACGGAAAATTTGTACACAAAAATGTTCAAGTGTATTGCATTTGCGCTGGGTAAAGAGCCCAACCCGGGAGACGTTGTTTGCGACTTTGAAGGCGCCCTAATCCTTGCAATCAGAAGTCAGTTTCCTTCTACACGCATTGTCGGGTGCTTGTTCCACTTCAAGCAAGCGTGTAGAAGGAAACTAAAGGAGTACCGCATGCCGAACGAAGAAGCAGAGATTGCCATGTCATTCGGGGTTTTCGACATGCTCACAGTCATTGATCCTGAGAAAATTGCTGTTCAGGGCATTGCATGGGTGAAACGTAAAATAAAGGAGCGCTGCCAATCGAAAAGCCTACCGTACTCTCGGGAGAAGTGGAAGTCGTTTTGGAAATACTTTGCTAAAACCTGATTTTCAACGTACACGCCAGAGCTCTGGAATATCTATCGCGTCACAAGAAAGATCGTCAATCGTACGAACAACCCATTAGAGCGTTTTCATCGCGAGTTGAACGCCAGGATGAAGCCCCACCGTTCTCTGAATCCTTTCGTTCGTGTGATCGAGGAGTTAGCAGGGAAGTACGTCGTACTTCGTAAAAGTATCATTTCAGTAGAGGCTACAGCCCCGGTCAGACCTCCAATGCGCTTTCCTAAAGCTGCGAAGTTGCCTGACGTCAGTGAATGTGACGATTCGTCTAGCGACGAAGTTGACGACGAAATGGGTAGTGATGTCAACGACGCAGATTCGGAACTATCTGATAAAGATCTTGGAATTGTGTATGACACTGCATTTGACTTTGAAGGCGATGAAGAAAAAGAAACAGATAGTTTGTAGAAGCCAAATAAGTTTTTAACCGTCTTTGCAATAAGTCTCCAAGTGCCCACGTGATCAAGCATAATTAGACCACGTGACCTAATCAATTATTTTCGCTGAGGCCAAACAAGATAGAGATCAATGATAGTGATTACCATTTACCATACCCCACAATTATGCATGAAATTTATGCCACGTACTCAGGCTGTGCTTTTATTTGTCTCCTTTGAGATGCCAGGTGCCTATCGGAAGATGGCGCCAACGGAGTCTCTGGCTGAAGCCTTTGCGATGACAAGGGAAAGAGGCGTTCACTTTTTTTAATGTACACACACATCAGTGGCAAACCGACGTTGGAGCCAACCAAAAATATATACGCTTTTGATCACTCTCTTCGGTTAGTGTCCTGGAGACCGTATGTGTCGTCGAAGAGTTCTGATTCACAGGACATGCTCATTTATCTTGGGTGTGGAGATTCAATTACGTTCACATTTGCTCTTATGGAAAACGATCAAGACGGCAGCCGTCCTCGTGATTCCATGTACGTATACGCCAACTCAACAGTTCCAGAATTTTGTGTCGTAGCTCTCGGGATTTGCTTTGTTTTTGGATTCGACAGTGATAGCAAGTTATTTCCTGGAAGCAATCAGTACAGTCGGCTTCCAAAAATGCGAAAGACTTGCTGGAAGGTGATATCATGAGTAGTTTTTTTTGGCCAAGTTTGGCCTGACAGCAGCTGACTTTCGTGATCACTTAGCGAGAAACGCTCCGCAGCATACGTGAGCAGCTGCTCCACATCCAGTCCTTCTCCTGCTGCAATCGGCTTACGAGCAGGATGGACACTTGCGGGAGTCCAGAATAAATGCGTTCGATTGAGACCGATTCTAATTGAAGGGATGCGAATGAGGCTTGAGGTCGATGTGAGCTGAAAGAAGTAAATCCAAAAGTGATTGAAATTGAGTTAGGCTAAACCGGTCTTACAGAAGTCTCTATCTGTGTCCTAAAAACAATCCCACAAAGTATGAGCATCTAGCTCCTTTAAGTTCTAACGGGGCTGCGACAGATATACAGTGCAGAGAGGTAACTTCAACTTACCACTCTCAGCCAATCAGGAATGTAGATCTTGGGAGTCGTCCAATCATATCACGAGAATACACCGTATGTACGGAGAGCCACGCGCCTTCAACAACACCACAGCAGGCACGTGCTTCGCGGTAGGAATCCACGACAGATAGGATGCGAAGTGTAGAATCACAACAATTCTGGGCTTCTTATGCGGGGCTCATACGTTTTTCTGGGGAATAAACCGCAACCAGTCGGCACCACTTTGGACCATATGCCACCACTTTTGACCACTTTTTGTGTCGTTCATATCCCCAGAATCTCCTTTAAACAGCACATAATCGTACTTACTGCTAACGTCCTGCACACAGCACACAGGCACTCAAGAATCACGACTCCATGAAGCAGCGACCACGTCGACGCCGTCTTCAAGGCAACGGCAAGCACTTACCAGACGCAGGAGACCGAGTAACACACGAGTACTAACACTGTTCTTACTCGCTTACAAGAAACTGGTCTAAGCTGACGTTTTGTGCTCTGTTGTTGTTGCCGCTCGAATTCTTAGGTTGAGTGCAGTGCGGATTGATAGTGAGGTCGCCACATCTCTTCTTGCGCTGGCGGCAGATACTACAAGACGTCTCCCTGCTACGTTTCTGCAGTGTGATGCTTGGTGAGGATGTCTTAGCCACCTTCAGAGAAGTCTTCTTTCCCTTTAGTCGGCACCGAAGTGCGTTGATGGACAGTGGTAGATCAGGATAATACGACGTGTATACGGCATGAATGTGCTCCCATTTTCCGTTCGCGTTCTAATGCGCGCAGCTTGCGCATGTGTTCTGGAGAAATTGTTTTACGGAAAATCGTCACGGAAACTTCGGGTGTGTTATGACTGGCATTTGCTGAACAAGTTTGAGCTTCGTGCGTTTCCGGTGGGGTTTTCTCGGTGGATACTGGTACTTGGAGGATATTGGCAGCCAACGGCCGTAGTAAACTCGGCTCAGTGACCAGGTTCGCAGACGGTATTGATTCTGATGCACCCGTCGGGCCCAGGGGGGTAATGTGAGGAGCTTGGGTTATAATTCCCGCTGAATGTGCATTTGTAGCGTTGAAGTAGTTCATGCCGACGGTGGAGCTGCTGATACTGGCTGAACAACTGCGGAAATGGGATATTTGTCCACCATTCTCGGAGTCGCTTCGTGAAGAGCTGATGATCGCTTTCATTTCCGGCGACAATTTAAATTTTAGCTTCAACTTCGCGTTGTTCGCTTGCTGCTTCATATTATTCCATTTTGCGAGCAACGCTGCTCCGGGCTTTGGGTGGATGCCAGTACAGACGCAACTCGCGAAGTCATACACCATCACAAATACTTGGCGTCTTTTTCGAACTCCGTCTAACCGTCGAAGTGCAGAGAACAACTGGGCGAGAAGTTCCTGCTCGCGCGGCGTAATTTCAGAACATGGGCCCGCACTCACAAAACGGAAAAGCCTCTGTGACGTGGATTCTTTCGTCCCTGGAGTAGGCTTAATGGTCAAGCTGTTAATCTTCGGAGCCAGTGTAGCAAAGCTCCAACGTCTCAGTTTGAGGCGTTGATTCGAGTTTGAGGAGACTACGATGTTGTACATCAGTGTGGTAACCAGCGGGCATTCAGACCAATTTCGCCGTGCTAGTTTCTGCTCCGTCTGCACCTGGCGAAGAAGTGCACGCTCCTGAGACGAAAACCCAGCGGCTGCTTCATAGTCCATCTCCGCCAGACATAGTGAGTTGAAGAAATCCGCTTTGGACAATTTACCGGTTTCAGTGAAGGCAATTTGCTTCAGGAGGAGCTCCTTTATGCTGTCGTTGTGCTGCCGGGTGTGATGAAGATTTGCCTCCAGAGCCTGAGTGTCAACTCGAGCCGTCTCAAAAATTTGGCGCCATCTCTCGAATCCGTAATCAAGCACTGTAGATGCTCGGTAGGCTGGTTGACGGAGCGGTTTTGAGAGCAGCTGATTGACAAATTCAAGCTGCGGCGACTCGGCAATAATGCCACGGCACAAGGTTGCAGTCTG
>NW_008649040.1:328873-336342 GCF_000247585.1 Phytophthora nicotianae INRA-310
GACTTCCTGCTGCTCCAACCGATCTTCAGAGCTGGTATGGCTAACCGACTGCTCCATTCGTTCTTGCAGAGATTTTTGTAGTCAGTGCGTTTATCAGATTCTGAGAATTTACACACTATAAATAAATATCAAGCGGAGTATCGGAGATCGGAGGTCGGTGTCGGATATGCCGGGGCCGACAGGCCCCGGCATATCGAATAAACCCTTATGCGGAATGGAGCGTTCCATCGAGTCTCAAGAGATTTGAGTTTCCACCCAGGAATCCATATCACCCAGATAGATAATCGTCTCTCGTTCTCTCCTTCTTCATCCACGGGGAAGAGAAAATAGATTATGTCATTTATCGTGGAGAACACTAGCACATGAGATTAAAAGCCGAGCCAATACACGTTATCCATGTTTACAACTTCCATTACCATTTTTAAGCCGTACGTTAGAAAAGGTCATTTCTAATTTTATAGAAATATTCTCTTAATAACGCTTCACTCATTTTGCACGACGAATTCCATTTATCTACACATTTGAACGCCGAATTCCTGAGTAGCACAGTACTGCATCCCTTAATCGCACCCTCGGGCCTTTGATAAACCTCTAGATATAATGAACTTCTTGCCTCCTCCAGTTTGTATGCTAAAGCCTGGTGTGTTGTCTGAAATCTTTATTCATATGTGGTCCACATCATTATGTTAAGTGCATTTACATGAATCTTAAGTCTTCGCAGGTAATCTTGCGGATGGGATGCAGCCTCTGATCCACCAACTTCAGTTTGGGGATGGGCAGCTTCAGGTCGCGTCCGCTCACGTCCGCTCTCGTCCACTACCAGAGCATTTTAACACGTCAGTCCTGATTGCGTTTCACTCTGCCTACGTAAGTGTGAACGTTGGGCTGTGAGTTCATTTTGAAGAGAGAATGCTGTCTCGAATGACGCGGCGGACGAGGTTGCATTCTCGTCATAATCGATTCCTGAGCGCCGTGAGGATGCAGACCATCGGAGACCAAACGTTCGTGAACCCACGGGATACCCGCCTAGCATACGCTGATATCATCGTGCGTACAATTTGTGAACTCTTCACGCAATGCGATACCACCATCTAACGTTTTGGTCCATTGTTGCAGGGCGAGGAAAGTCTAAGTGGCAAATTGATCAGTGCTGGACCGATCTTGGAGCGAATCGACATCTTCGGGGCTGCGGTCGCCGAAAAGTACGCAGAAATTTAGCGTGTCAATGATGCTGAGAGCTAATCTAGATTGTTATAGTGTGGCGTGCAAAGGTATCGCCACAATCTCGGTAGACCGCGTGGATTTTAAGAGCCAGATCGCGCATGGTGACCTCGTGCGGCTAGAAGGCGAGGTAATTTACACTGGAAGTTCGTCACTAGCTGTTCAAATTACTGGGTACCGCCACGATATCGAAGCCGGCAAGTTCATCCATACTCTGAGCGCTATCATGACGTGCGTGGCACTGGACGAGAACATGCGTCCAAGTCCGGGACTCCCAAAGCTATTGGACCCACTCGACCCGGAGTACGTAAGGAAACACGAGGAGATTGCAGCCCAGCGCAAAGAACTTGCTGCTCGATGGCGTGAGGTCCAGGAAGAAGTGGACCAGTTGCCGCATGTGTCGGTCGATATGCTCAAGAAGCACGACAACGGCCGATCACTCGAAGTGCCCATCCCAGACACGCTGATCGAAGTGCAGAGCTCCTTCTTGCCCAAGCATTTGAACCGGAACAACACGATTTTCGGCGGTGAAGTGCTCACGTGGATGGACAAAGTGGCACTATATTGCGCTCGCAACTTCACCAAGAATCAGAACATGGTCACCGTGTCCATGAACCGAATCTTCTTTAAACTCCCGATTACTATGGACGACATCGTAACGATGCACGCGCGTATCAGCAGCGTCCGGTAAGTTATTTCTCGATTCAAAGTTATTGTGTTATGGGTTTAACATTTCTTCCTTTGCAGTCGCCACCATCTGGAAGTCGAAGTCGAAGTGTTTGTCGGTCGCATTGGTTCTAACGAACGCCGCAAGTCTCATACAGGGTGCGTATGGGTCTTCCTGTACTGTGATTATTATTCAAAACCTGACTGGGTGTTTTGAACAGGTATTTTACTGTTGCGAACCTGGATCGCTCGTACCGCATGAAGCAGATCTCTACCGGACTCAAGGTGGACGAAAACGACCAGGAGAGCATGCGCACATTGCTCAAGGCACAACACCGATGGACGTTCGACGACCAAGAGCTCAAATTGCTAACACTCGAGCCGCTTTCCTTGTCCACGCCTGCTAAATTGTGAGGTTTTGCATAGTTTACGTCGACAATTGCTTCATGGTATAGACAAAAAACAGCCAATGATGCCAACTCTGCCCCTGTCATTCCTGAACTTGCCACGTCGGATGCTTCGTGCTCTCTCCTTCAGCTTCTCCTTCTCGCGATTGCACTGTTCCACCATGTCCACTGCAGCAAAAAAGACCGTGGCGGTGCAGCAAACGCGCTTGGCATACGCCAATACTATTGTACGGTGAATATCAGAGACCACCATTCCCGCGGGTTAATCAAATTTTGCAATTGATGACAGGGAGAGGAACACCTTCGTGGCAAGTTGCTCAGTCTGGGACCGCTGTTGCATCGTCTTGATAACTTTGGCGGAGCTGTTGCTGAAAAGTTCGTGAATATTAGAGAATGATGATCAGAATAATCATTAAAATGTTGTTGTGATAATGTAGCGCGATTTCCAATAAGGTGGCGATGGCAGCACTTGAAAGCCTCAACACAGTTAGTCCGATCATGCATGGAGATGTCGTACGCCTTGAGGGCGAATTGATCAACATTGGCCAGTCGTCTTTAACTCTCCAGGTGAAATTTGCTTCTCAAGGGGATAACAGGCAACTGAAAAATAGTTGCACGATGAATGTTTGCAGGTGACTGGATATCGCCACGATATCGCAACACGGAAGTTTGTCCATGCTGTCGATGCCGTGATGACAGCAGTGGCGCTGGACGGTAACAATCGCCCACTTCGAGGACTGCCAAAGCTGGTTGATGCTGGTAACGAGAGTCGTATCGATCGGCTTCGGGAGATCGCGCGACAACGCAAGAAAATCTCGAAGCGCTTGGAGAAAATCGAGAAATCCGTCGATGAGTTGCCAAATGTTTCGCTGGAAATGTTTGACAACGTTCCGCGCAATGAGTGGTCGGAAAAAGTCGCACTACGTGACACTATGGTTGCACTGTCGACGTCGTTCTTACCATGTCATTTGAACCGGAACGGTACAGTCTTCGGTGGCGAGATCCTCTCGTGGATGGTAAAGTTTATCTGGAGCATTTGGAGGTGTATCTATGGATTACGAATTAAGGTTTGAGCAGGACAAAACGGCGTTGTATTGCGGTAAAATCTTCGCAGGGAACAGCAATATGGTGACTGTATCGGCGAACAGGATTTCTTTCAAGTTGCCAGTCACGACAAACGACGTTGTAACGATGGAGGCGCGGGTTTGTGGCGTCCGGTACGAAAAAAAGTTGTGTCTAACCATCATTTTGTGAGAGCGATCGTTTGTGTACTCACAAGCGCTCGCATTTCTTGTCCGCAGAGAAAACTTCGTCGACATAGAAGTTGAAGTTTTCATCAAGCAATTTGGATCGGAAGAGCGCAAAAAGTCGCACTCGGGGTACGCTGTCAACTACATTTGCCAAAGTGTAGAAGCATTTGCTTACTTATACCCTTGTTTGTAGGTACTTCACTGTTGCGAACCTGGATGCTTCAGGAAATGCCAACTGCATCACTCGAGGACTGGCTGCAAGCGAAGAGGATCAGGAAGGCCTGCGCACATTGCTGAAAGCTCAGCACCGACGTCTTCTTCGCGAGGAATTACTTCAACTCCAGCCTCTCGCGCTCTCGTCAATTTCCGGAAGCCATTTGTAAAGTTCACACACCCGAACATATTACCTTCACAGTCGATCCAAGGTAGAGTATCCAACCGGAGACAAGATTCAATCTCTCCACGTAAACATTGATGGCTGTCATCTCACGATCAGTTTTGGTGCTTGGAGTCCAAAGGTTCGGACTCCAAGCACCAAAACATGATTCCACGTTGAGTATGTACCAAATCGATGATGGCGGATCAACAGATTTTGTGTACAATGCTCGCATCCTTGCAATCTGTCGGATGAGCCCCAGACTACGTAAAACACCAAGCCACGGGCCGTAAACCCAAGTCTACTTGTACCGCGCATCTGATCGGTCTAGCCGAACTTCAATCCGCAGCTTGGATTGCTCAGGAGCCGCCTGCATCAAGGCTCGGAGGCGCAAATGCACGACCGACAACGTGTATGTACACCAGACGCTTGAAGTTTGGCCTGCTCCTCCGCGTCCTGGTCTTCACTTGAGTTGAGTATGGTTAGCCTCTCCCATTGGTCGAAAATCTCGCAGTTTTTCTTCACGACATCTGGGGGCCATAATTCAGCTTCGGAAGAAGTCGCGTGCTTCCCTTACCTGTCACTCGCACTCTATCGCCATCACCAAGGAGCGCGTAGCATCAAGCAGCTCAAGACACGACGCCATGGGTGCGCTCGCAGCTTTTGCTTCCGTCTTCGCTACGTGCTAACACGCTTTCTGCTACGCTTTTTTGTCAATGAAAATAATTGCAGCGGAACCAGGAGTGTAGGTCATTTTTTTTTTTTCCATTCCGCACTGGAAAACTGCAACATGGTGTTTATCTTATACTTGTTTTTTGTATGTGGCATTGCAGCAAACGCGAGCGTGAGGCAACTGACGAGGCGTTGCGCTCGTTCCATGAGACTCCGAGCGAAGCGCAAAAGCCCCGCGAGGACGAGAAGGGCAAGCGCTGGACGCCTGACCAGGACGACGCGCTGCGCAAGGCAGTGGAAGAGTTCGGCCAGCGCAACTGGAAAGCCATCGCCTCGCGCGTGGATGGACGCAACCACGCGCAGTGTCTGCAGCGCTGGAACAAGGTGCTTAAGCCTGGGCTGGTAAAGGGCCACTGGTCATTCGAAGAGGACAGCACGCTGGAGCAGATGGTGTTGCAAGGCTGCCACTCATGGGGCGAAGTGGCAGCTCACATCCCCGGAAGAACGTGCGTATTTGCCACTGGATAATTTTTTTTAATTTTTTTTTTTTACTGACAAATTGTGTTAAAATTTTAGAGCAAAACAATGTCGCGAGCGATGGAGAAACCACTTGGACCCGAGCATCAACAAATCGTAAGTTGTTTATGGTTTTTGTTACCGAAATACTGGTATACTGATTATTTATTTTTATTCAGACCATTTACGCCTGAAGAAGACACAATTATCCAGGAAGGGTTTGAGAAAATGGGCAATCGATGGACACAAATTGCAGAATTGTTGCCAGGACGCACGGAAGACGCGGTGAAGTTGAGATGGAAAGCGTTGAACCCGAACCAAAAGGTCAAGGCCAAGCCTGGTCGTCCGAAACTTATGCCAGGAATGACAGTGAACAAGCAACGCTCGATGGCTCCTCCGACACCTGATGATGTTGCAGCAACGTTGATGAATGGACCAATCACAATGCCCGAGTTGCCAACCTACGGCAATGGGTACCCCGACCCAATGCCTTACCACGACAACAGTGTACCCATTACACCAATGCCAATGCCACCTCTGCATCCACCGCAAATGGGAATGCCTCACTCGGAAGACCCTCTCCCCACAACACAAGTACCAATGCCAACCCAGTACCCAGAACCTATCGTAGAGCCATTGAGCGATGAAGTGAAGGCCGAGGATGAGATGAACGACGCTGCGATCCTCAAAGAACTGCTGCGTAGCCATTCGAACAGCTTATTGAGCTTTGGCAGCGCACGCGGCTTGACCTCATTCACAGACATGTCGCCTGAAGACTTGCTGGCAAGTGGCGAACTGGACGAAATGTTCCGTGCCACAGTGTCAATATCCAAGGAACGAGGCGAGAGAGGGCGACTCTCAAGTGCCAGCAGTATGATGGACAGTTTAACCAGTTCATTCAAAAACCCAGAGTCGTTGCAGAAGGCGGTGCAGAACTTGGATCACGAAGACAAACATCTGTTCCAGGGACTTATTGACAGTTGGCGAGCACAAAAGTCGACTGGGGGCGATGCAAATATCCAGGACGACCATATTGCCAGTTTGCCAGTGGAGACGAACGCGTACTCGCAACACAGCTTTGAGACGAGCAGCGGACGCAATTTGACACACTCGCTGGATTTTCAGGAGACCAGATCGATGCCCAGACGAAACTCGAACGGGATCTCGTACGAACTCAGCAACATCTCGAATGATATTGACGACCTGTTGGACTCGGATCTCATGCGCCCGATTCGCAAGGGCAAGATGTATTAGGAAACCCGCGTTGGTAGCAGAAGTGTAACACGAAGTGAAGTGTGCTTGTGACCTGCGTGCAAGAAGCGATTGTCGAGGAAATGATGTTTTTTTTTTTTTTCATTTTAACAAGTGAAATTGGAAAGGAAAATTAATAACGATGGACAAAACTCCACATACCAATATGCTTGTGGAAAGAAAAAAAAATCACTCGGTGTTCAGCGTGCAATAGGACGGCAGTGAAAAAAAAATCCGGGACTGAAGTTTGTGGCAGTAAAATAAAAACATACCGTAATTTACTTAAGTTGCAGTGTTGCGCTTCATCGTTTCATGTGCTAAGCAACACATGTAAACAAAACTTTTAAAAACATCAGTGGGAGAGTTGCCGTAAAATTATGAGTCACACCCGCTTTCGGTCACCAAAGTTTGGTGTGAAATGTGCAAAGATGTACCCATTTCAAATTTCGACCAATTGTTTGATTTTTTCACGATTATCGACGAATGAAAGGAAAACTCAGGTGACGTTTTTTACGCCAATCAGACGTGGGTACACTGTCTTTCCGCAGAATTGGCCCCAGCCGCGAATCTCACTCTTCAGTCCACGGTCCCGCTCGCGTCGAGAAGGCCGAGAAGCAACGTAGCGGCAACAGGAAGCCTATAGACCGACAACCAGACACAGGACAGGCACCCCGCACCCATGGGTAAGCCCATTGTCGGCCCTCAATCCTCCATATCACCCTCTAACTCGGTCAATTTCTTATTTTCGCTATGAATTATCAGTGGCCGAGTCAGCAGTGTACGTTTTTGGCAAAAGTGAAAAATGAGAATCAGAGTGATGGTCATGAGAGTGACGGTCGGAAGTGTGTTATCCGGATAACAGGAAGCGCGGGCGTGACGCCGTGAATGCCGAGCCGCACGCAGATAAAGCGGGTGAGGCCCAGAAGAAGAAGAACGGCGGCGTCGTGAGCAAGCGCTGGACGCCCGAGCAGGACGAGGCGCTTAAGAAGGCCGTGGCGGAGCTTGGACACCGCAACTGGATGGTACGCTGCGTGCCATTTTTGAGCTGGCAATGACGTAACTGACAGAATGATGGTCATTTCAGGCTGTTGCCGAGCGCGTACCAGGACG
>NW_008649040.1:341222-341741 GCF_000247585.1 Phytophthora nicotianae INRA-310
CAGCGCTGGAACAAAGTGCTAAAGCCTGGACTGGTTAAAGGCCCGTGGTCAGTCGAGGAGGACGCGCTGCTTATGGAGATGATGCTCAAGGGCTATGACAACTGGCGTCAAGTGTCCAACAGCATCCCTGGACGAACGTACGTGTATTGCCAACAAAAAAAAAAAACTGAAAAACGAGAGTGATGGTCAATAATCATTGTCAATTTTTGCCAGTGCCAAACAGTGCCGCGAGCGTTGGCGAAACCGCTTGGACCCGAGTATCAACAAATCGTAAGCGCATTTTTTTTACTAAACTGTGACCAAAATCGATTAAAATGGACCATTCACATGTTGACAGACCATTTACCGAGGAAGAGGATGAAGCCATCCAGCAAGCCTACGAGAAATATGGCAACCGCTGGACCCAGATCGCTGAACTCCTGCCTGTACGTACTCAAAAATCGATTTTTGGGTCAAATTAGAATTGGTGAGCATAAAAAATGAAAATTGGGATTATTTCAGGGACGCACGGAAGACGCT
>NW_008649040.1:341841-347079 GCF_000247585.1 Phytophthora nicotianae INRA-310
CTAAAAATTGAAAATTGGGATTATTTCAGGGACGCACGGAAGACGCTGTGAAGCTCCGATGGAAGGCGTTGAACCCGAACCAGAAGACTTACACAAAGCTCGGCCGTCCGCGTCTTTTGAACACTGACGACGCGCCGCCAGTTTCCACCTCTCCAGTCCGACCTACAATGCCCTACACTGCCCCTGCACAACCTGTGAAGATGGACATGCCGCATCAACCAGTGCCAGTGAACAACAACGCTATGAACTCTACAACTCAAGTAAATTTGGAGCCAATTTTGACCCCTCTCGAGGACGAGACGGACGAAAAAATGAGCGAAGAAGACGTCATGATCCTGAACGAGTTTTTACGTGGCCACTCGAACAATTCGCTTGGAAACGGCAGCTTCAAGAGCCTGCTGTCCGCTACAAGTCTGCGCGACCTGGGAGATGATATTGACGCAGCCATTTTGAGGATGGAGTCGCAGTCTGGGGCACACGCGTTGACTGAAGACTCTACAGCAGCCAAGCCTCTGCCATTGGGACGTCCTCCTCATCGAGTGCTGAATAAAATGCTGAGTCTGGGAGACACGAAGAGCGCGAGTCTACGCTCGATTACGGCCGATGTCGAGCCTGATGACTCATGGATTAACGGAGGGTTAACCCGGCGTCTTAGCAGTTTGTCCGTCAACGGAGAGGGTATTTTCGAGCAGGAGCTTGTCGGCGGCAACCAGAAATTGAACTCCATGGACTCGTTTGAGCAGCAACTGGCGTCGCTGAATGACGCGGGCTCTTTGATGAGTCTGCCTCTGGATTTGGGCGACGAAAGCAAGACAGATAGCGCCGTGGCAGTGGCGTCTGCTGCGTACGATGCCGTGAATGGAACAGGCCCAGTAGGTGCTAGCTCTTCTGCTGCTACATCACATGACTCACTGCAGCGCTTGATTTTGGAGGACGAGATCCCGGTTCACGGTCTATCGAACCAGACAGCGACTACTGAAAAGAAAACAATAACGGCACAAGACTTTTACAGTAGTGCAATCCCGCACGATCAGCTATCGACAGCACATCGCTTTGAGATCTAGAGGGACCTACGGTGTAGTGTGTGCGCGAGCGGGAGTGGGTCGCACCTATCTATTCGAACAAGAACTTGCAGACCGCTTGGTTAACTCGTGTTCCTGCTGCATAAAAAAAGAGAAGAGAAACTAGTGCGTAGCTGTATTCGTTACGTCCTACAGGATTAAATGGTCTGTACGAGTAATGCTTACCTACATGCATCGTCTCGCTAGCCTGCGCATTTCGTTTTAAGCAAAAGAAATGATGATGCAGCGATTTCACCCGATTTTGTCAAAAAGTAACAACATCTAGTAATATCTTTAGAAACGCAAGCATCGACCTTGCGTTTCTAATGTGCACCACACAGCTACACAACCGCCACACAAAACAGACCCATTCCACATCAACACCGGAACCCAAGACATGCAGCTCCCCAAGCGCTTCCCGACTCTCCTGGCTCGCGCTGCCCGTCAGAACGCGCGCTCTATCGGTCCGTAACACCTGTATCTTCACCCTTCTTCTATATCTAACTCTAAATCTGCAGTTCGCCGCCAGTCTCGTTCGATTCTGGCGTTGACGCAAGTGCACTCGACTTCTGCTTCTCGTAATCTGCAGAGCGTTGCATTCCCGTCGCTCCGCTTCAGCGCTGCTGCCACATTCAGCACGCAGGCTGAAGGTCGCGTTGTGGCAATGGGCGACCGCGTATCACTGCACATGGACGGCAAGCTGTCCGGTGGTGAGTCGCTGCCGAAGACTCAGGAAGGCGCTCCACTCAAGTTCATCGTGGGCAGTGGCCAAGTCTTGCCCGGTGTGGAAGACGCTGTACAGGGCATGAAGAAGGGCGAATCCAAAACCGTGGAAATCGAGCCTGCGCAGGCCTTCGGAGCCGATAAACAGATCTTGACTGTCCCGCTTAAGGAGATGAACCTGCCCGAGAAGGAGCGCGAGATGCTCGCTGTCGGTCAAGTGTTGGAGCTTGCGGGCGGTGAACGTGCGGTCATTGTGAAGCTCACAGACGAGTCAATGGACATCGACTTGGCCCACCCGTACGCCGGCCAGTCGCTGACTGTGACGCTGGAGTTGGTGGACCACGAGCTGCACTCGGAGCTGCACGTGGACGAGCGTCTGGTGCTGCCCGAAGTCATTAAAGAGGGGGACAATGTCACTTTCCCCGTTCGTGGCGATACTATGGTCATGCACTACACTGGCAAACTCGCTAAGGACGGCAAGGTCTTCGACTCGTCACGTGACCGTGGCCAGCCCTTCCAGTTCCAGATCGGCGTCGGCCAAGTCATTCGTGGCTGGGACGAGGGCGTTATGCGCATGAGCAAGGGCATGACGGCCACGCTCAACATCCCGTCGGCCAAGGGCTACGGAGAGGCCGGCGCTGGCGGCGTTATCCCCCCTGACGCCGACCTGGTGTTCGAGGTCGAGCTGCTGGACATTGTGCGTCGCTAAGCTCGTGGAAGGATTGTTTGGAATTAATCAAGTGATTTTTTCAGTGTTCCAAATGTTTTAAACTTGTTGGTTACACGTCCGTGTTGATTAATTCATCGTCTGACTCAAGATACGACTTTAAGTCCCCGTACTTGGCCACTTGACCAATGACGATGATCGCAGGCGAGTATTTCTTGCCCTCCGTCTTCGCTGCGATGTTTTCTAGTGTTCCAAGCAGCAATACCTGGTCAGGGTTGGTACCTGAATGAATCAACGCGACCGGAGTGTCCTTGTCCTTGCCGCTTTCAATTAGATTCTCATAGATCGTTCCAATAGTGCGCGTAGCCATCAGCAACACAATAGTCTCCACATTGGCCAGTGTGGCAAAGTCCATCTCCGCCGGCTTGTGGCCTGAGATGACCACGAAGCTCGTGCTTAGTGTCTTGTGCGTAACCGGAATATTCGCAATAGCAGGCACCGCCAAAGCCGAGGAAATGCCCGGAACAACTTGAAATTTGCACTCAGCTCGGACTAGAGCGCGGATCTCCGAGTGTACACGGCCAAAGACCATGGGGTCGCCTCCTTTGAGACGGACGACGATGTGTCCAGCGCGACATTTGTCCACCAAGATGGCATCGATGTCCACCTGCTTGGCTGAGTCTTTCTTACCGCCCCGTTTGCCGACGTAGATGATCTCGCAGTCCTTGGGGATCAGTGCGTACACTTCAGGCCCTACGAGGTCGTCCACCACCACGACGGTCGCACTGGCCAGAAGTCTTCGAGCTTTAAGCGCGAGCAGCTCCGGATCGCCTGGCCCGGCGCCCACAAGGTACACCGTGCCATGGGACGCTTGTGAGCGCAGCTGACGTGTCTGTAGACGAGGGAGAACTACGTGCGACACCAACACGGAGAGCAGCGCCCCCGAGAGCGCCCCCAGAGCGAAGTCGCGCACAGGCATCCTGGTGGTCTTGACAAGGTTGGCGCAGACTGATGAAATATGTGGTGCACACTATTTAAGACATCGAAACGGTCTTGAAGACCATCACTCTCTATAGTGACGGTGGACGATTTCAATACATGTATGAAAAAAGTCACAAGATATGACAATATGAAAAAGTCACAAGATAAAGCGAGGTTTAGATAAATAAAGTGCTGGTCTCGATCAGAACGACCGGTGCTCGTGGATGGGGGTCAACGGGATGGCGTCACGCTTGAGTCTTCTCTCACGTCGACTCTGTTCGTCTACAGGCTCTGGCTGTTCCGGTGTCGGCCCGTGCTTCTTAATACGGTGGATACGCTTAAGCGTGTGCTTAAGTTCGCGTTCAAGTTGCTCCAGCTCGTGCGGAGCCAGCGTCTCGATGCCGTAGCCACTGAACAGCATGAGTTGCCGCACCTCGTCCTCCGAGTCTGCCAGTTCTTGACGGAGATCGCGGATTTCGTGCTCTAATTCCTGCACCGACTTGCCACTGCTTCTACCATCAGTATTATCTTTCGCAGTATCCTCCTCGGACGAGCGTCTCGACTGCATTTGCAGTAATTTACGCTGTCGTTTCAGTGCAAGTCTTCGTCGGAAATACAGTTGCGCCACTACAAGGCAACTCGAACCAATGCAAACTGCCAGTAGCAGTAGCAACGGCTTGTTGCCTGTCAAGGACGTGACGATCGCTTCCAACTCATCGTCTCGTGTAGGACACAGCGTCACCACGTCACTCCACGGCCCGTTTGTCTCGGTGGAGAAGAATCCCATCGGCAACAAGAACCCGAGTAGCGACTTTTCCGTGTTTTTGACCATCATTCTCACGCGAAATCCCATTTCATGCTCTAGTGGCAAGTCCGAAAACACTAAAAATGGGTCTTTTGTGACAACCCTTTTGTTCGCAGCGTTCCAAAGTGCGTCAAGGCCCCATCCTGTGACCCAAATTTGCACCTCGTACGAATACGCGTCGGCGCTCGAATCTGCCGCTAGTGTGGCTGAACGTTCGTCTTCTTCGTCTTCTAGTCGTGCGTCTTCCGCTCGAGCATGCGCAGCTAGCGGATGGTCTTCCCAAGTGACCACTACGCTGGAAATTTCCGCTGATCGAGGCTTCGTGGTCGTCAGGAAGTCCACTAGAGTCCTATGGACGCCAGCCTCGCCTTGTTCTTCCTCTGAGGCCGCCTGGTCGTCCACGTATCGTACGCGGTGTACGGATAAGTTGCGCAGCCGCAAGTCCATGGTAGAGATCGCGGACGTACGACCCCAGAGGAGCGAATCTACGGGATTCAAGTTGCTGAGGAAAGAGGAGGACGGAGCGGGGGACGGCGTGGTCAACGCCTGCAGAGCGATGGTGGACAGGAAGATGCACATAGCGTAGATCCCGAAGCCGCCCGCGATGCGCAGCGGACGGCGCTTCATTGGTCTGCTGGTGTCCGGGTGTTGCGAGGTTGAGGAATGGCGTAATGCGACCCCATCCGAAGGTCGCAGGCACGTCAAATAAGACAGCAACAAAAGCAATATATGTATTTATAGAGGTATCGGGGAAACAAGAATGTTCTGTTTGTTAGTCATGACTTTATTCAAAAATTAGATGTAGAAGGATATAATGTATTAGGAACAACGATTTGGCCACTGATGACGTCGATATAGAGGCTGAATGCTTGCTTTTGCGCGTTGGGTCTCGTTCATGTAGACGACGATACTGGTTTTGCATGGCGCAGTTTTAACGGACCGTCACCCATGAAGCTCTTTATTGCGCGGTCATTTGATATTCGGCGGTTTTGGTGGGCAGC
>NW_008649040.1:347179-349685 GCF_000247585.1 Phytophthora nicotianae INRA-310
GAATACGCGTCGGCGCTCGAATCTGCCGCTAGTGTGGCTGAACGTTCGTCTTCTTCGTCTTCTAGTCGTGCGTCTTCCGCTCGAGCATGCGCAGCTAGCGGATGGTCTTCCCAAGTGACCACTACGCTGGAAATTTCCGCTGATCGAGGCTTCGTGGTCGTCAGGAAGTCCACTAGAGTCCTATGGACGCCAGCCTCGCCTTGTTCTTCCTCTGAGGCCGCCTGGTCGTCCACGTATCGTACGCGGTGTACGGATAAGTTGCGCAGCCGCAAGTCCATGGTAGAGATCGCGGACGTACGACCCCAGAGGAGCGAATCTACGGGATTCAAGTTGCTGAGGAAAGAGGAGGACGGAGCGGGGGACGGCGTGGTCAACGCCTGCAGAGCGATGGTGGACAGGAAGATGCACATAGCGTAGATCCCGAAGCCGCCCGCGATGCGCAGCGGACGGCGCTTCATTGGTCTGCTGGTGTCCGGGTGTTGCGAGGTTGAGGAATGGCGTAATGCGACCCCATCCGAAGGTCGCAGGCACGTCAAATAAGACAGCAACAAAAGCAATATATGTATTTATAGAGGTATCGGGGAAACAAGAATGTTCTGTTTGTTAGTCATGACTTTATTCAAAAATTAGATGTAGAAGGATATAATGTATTAGGAACAACGATTTGGCCACTGATGACGTCGATATAGAGGCTGAATGCTTGCTTTTGCGCGTTGGGTCTCGTTCATGTAGACGACGATACTGGTTTTGCATGGCGCAGTTTTAACGGACCGTCACCCATGAAGCTCTTTATTGCGCGGTCATTTGATATTCGGCGGTTTTGGTGGGCAGCAACCGCTAATGGACCAAAAGGGAGCCAGCGAACGGGAGGCTAGGATGCCCACAGGGATTTCCGCCCCGAGGTTGCACTTTGTTCTGTTTCACAATAGCGAAGTACAATAATCTATTTTACAGGTATTGGTCAAGATGGCATCCCGTCACAAAATGGTTAGCTTGGTGTGATCATTACTGTATCTGCGGAAGGTATGGCTGCTGCTGGCAAGATTCGATTGCGGCGGGTTGCGTTTCAGTATCGTTGATTGATTTCCAGACCCACCTTGCACTTGATCATCCGGAATACTACCCACAGGAATCCTTTCAGGACTTTTGCTGTGGTATCCAGCCATAGATACGCTCCTTTTCTCGCGTTGAAGATTGATTGCCCCAGAGCCTCGCCCAGCTTCAGCCGGAACAGGAGTCCAGCTGGAACTCATCAAGAGAGCTAGGTAGTGCTGAAAATCGAAGTTTTCACATGAGAGCTCACACATATATTTTAACGGTTAACCCCAACAATTTTGTCCTGCTAAAAATTGTAAAGTGCGATGAACTTCGCCCGACTTTGCTTTAGAACCAGCTAAGAGGGCAATTAATTACTCGGTGTTTGTAGGGATGGGTTTGATTCAGCTTAAGTGCGATATGTCATATAAGCTATTCCTTCTCGACCGACAGAACTGACATGAAGTCTGGTTCGTCATTAGGTCTTGATTCTCAGGAACTTCGAAGTTTCTTTCGTGTGATGTACTTGGTCTGTATATCTGCATCGTCGACTACACCCTCGTGAACACCACCTCTACGATGCTGTCCTAGCCCCCGGCACTGCTGCCGTCGTCAGCCTCTACTGCAGTACCCTCACGCTCCGAAGACTCCGAGCTGTCTTTCACCGCCGACCTCCTCCTGACTGACGCGTCTCTTTGTTGTTCGCAAACGACACTTGGGCTTTTCATCAACACTGTGTCACAGACAGGTTTGACCTCGGACTTCACATCCGTTTCCAGCGTGGTGCCTCAACAGGAATTGGGTCTTTTCGCCAAATGTTCTTTCGACTCGACAGATCTCCGAAGACCGGAGGCAACCACCGGTCGGCTTTCCTCGATCAGTCCACAGCTCCACAGGTCTCGCCTGTCCGCTCCCAACGCAGAACCTTTCCTCTTGTTCCTTGGATTCGTCGACCCCTCCAGTCGATCTGCGGTTGTATGTCCTCGGAGAACGGAACTCCAAGGATGCGCCAAATTCATCTGGTATCGCGTAGACTACAGCGACATAGGGGTAAGCGTAGCCTTCGCCAGACACCCCGATCCTCATGGGTAGGACTTTCACTTCGACCTCAACGATTTAATTGTCTCCCAGCTTGACACGAAAGTTCTTGTTCCCAAACTTTGTCGTCTTGATCTGATTTTTCGCAACCCAACGTTTTGAAGCGTATATCCTGGTAGCTCCACAGTCGAGTAGTATACTCGATGTGGTGAGACTAGTGTCTGTCACACTGATCTTTCCGGATACTGAGAATAGTGGACGTGCCTTGTAAACGATATGTTCTTCACACAGAACATTAAGACTGATATTTCCCAAACTTAGTTGTTCTGATTACGTTCTCCTCCACGCAACCACCCTCATTCAATGGCGTGGGTTCTCGTTTTCCTCCACGCAACCACCCTCATTCAATGGCGTGGGTTCTCGTTTTCCTCCA
>NW_008649040.1:351495-353043 GCF_000247585.1 Phytophthora nicotianae INRA-310
TCGTCTTACGCCCGAGTCATGTCGACGAAGGAATTGAAGAGTGCACCTGAACCCATGGAGATAGACGCTATCCAAGCGTCTGCCGATCGTCAGTCGTCCAGCTCCTCCGCCAACCGCGGAGGTAGGTAGTCGCGTCCGTTGACGTGCTTCCGCTGCAGGAAGCAGGGTCATCGCGCGGCGGTCTGCCGTGCGCCTGCTCCCGTAGCTGTGAACGCCACAGTCGACGAAGTCGATTGTCCAAGCCAGGCCGCCCAGTCAAAAAACATCCTGGGCCAGTAGGTGTGGGGCGCCCTACTGGCTGGAATAGAGGCCCGGGTCCACCGGTGGCACCCGAACCTTCTAGCCCTCCTGTGCTACATGCACGTTGTAATGCCACCACCGCGAATGGCGACTCGCGACTGATCACTGTCAGTCTCCATGTCGCCGGCGCCCGGCGACCACTGCACGCGCTCCTTGACTCTGGAGTGACGAATAACTTCTCTCGTGCGTCGTGCTTGTCGGTGTTGCCGTCGGACGTCCACGTCCATCAGGGAGACAGCGAGATTGTCGTGAAAATCGCTGATGGAAAGCCGCACCGCGTGGCGCGAGATTACCCTGCCATACAGATTTGATGGCTTCTCCAGTAGAGACACCTTCTTGGTAATCGAGATGAATTACGCGTTCGACTGCATTCTTGGCATACCATGGTTAGCCCGTTATCGTCCTGAGATCGACTGGCTTGCACGGTCCGTCAACCGTCGACGCGACTACGATGTCAGCGAGGTGTTTACACATCTCCTGGTTTCCCCAACGGACTGGCCGCACGTCACTGTCGTGGATCAATCTTCCACGACGAGAGCAGTACATAGAGCGAGCGATGGCCCTCTCTGTACGACCTGTGCCGTGCTTCTGGATGGTAAAAGAGTTGAGAACTCCTCGCAGTGGCGCGAGGATATTAAGTCGACGGTTGAGCATGGGTTCCCGTCGACGACAGCGTCGGTGGTCGAGCATGGGTTCCCACCGCAGCATGAGACAATGGTTGAGCGTGTGTTCCCGCCGAAGAACCAGTTGGTGGTCTGGTAATCCTGCCTATAAACTCGTACGCGAATATGCGGATGTATTTCCGGACAAGATCCCCGCGGAGCTTCCTGCAGACCTCGGGGTGCACCACGAGATCGACCTCGCGTCTGGAACCAAGCACTGCGTGACGCGGCAATGGCCGCTGCCGCGAGATCAAGTCAAGGCGATCGACGAGTTCTTCGAGAGCCGTCGCCAAGCTGGTCACGTCCGTGAGAGCATCTCGCCGCACTCGAGTCCCACCTTCTGTGTCAAGAAGGCGACTGGCGGCTGGCGCATCGTCCACGCCTTCAACAAGCTGAATGACCTCACGATTCCTGCGCAGACGCCTATTCCCCGTAAGGATATGGTCCTGGACTTCATGGCGGGCAGTGAGATCTACAGTGCGATCGACTTGACGGATGGCTTCTACCAGATTCTAATGCGAGAGAAGGATGTTCCTCTCACGGCTGTTAGTACGCCGAGCGGGATGCTCTGGGAATGGCTCGTGAT
>NW_008649040.1:355146-379044 GCF_000247585.1 Phytophthora nicotianae INRA-310
GAACGGTCAACCGTCGAGACAGCTGACGAACAGGTGACTGTCGGGTCACCTGAAGGGTCGCGTTTAAAATAGTGTCAAGTGGAGCAAGTGCCGTATCGACCGCACGCCCAAGCGCGGAAGATCCTCGCGACGCCGCCGGACCCGGCGTCGGATGCGTCGTCCTGGGCTTCCCGGACGCTTATCCAACCTGCTGGTCACCTCACTCCTGCGGACACCACAGCGAACTTCGCGCCGAAAGTGAATCGACAATGCCCAAGTGTCGGAGTTCGTCCTACATCGCCAGGCACTTACGCGATTCGTTCGTGGTGCACTGCAAGCAGCGGTTGACAAACAGAAGGAGAGCGCAGACAAGCGGGGCAGGAAGATCAAGGCCAAATTCACGACAGGAGAGCGTGTGCTCCTGTCGACAGACGGCATACAAAACTCGGCGATAACCAACCTCGGCGCGAGCAAGCTCGCATCGCGCTTTATTGGACCGTTCAAGATTACGAAAGTATTGGGAGATGCCTACAAACTAGACATTCCGGTGTCGTTGAGACTACACCCGACGTTCTACGTCAGGCGACTGAAGAAGTACTTCCCAGCTACGATCCCTGCGACGCCTCAGACGGCTGAGCCGGAGGCGCGTAGATCGGCCGTCCCTCGCGGAGTGCGCGCCGTCGTATCGAACCATCCGATCCAGGTACACGTTCCCGACCCTGCGCTCCAGTCTGCACGCGACCGTGAATCGCGCGGTCCAGTGTCCTCACCCGCTGCTCCAGTAATGCCCAATTCGACTGCCGCAGAGCAGTCGCGGTGTGCGACGCCTCCGACGACTGTTGCTAGGCGACGTCAATATCCCGCTGAGAGTCCCAGAACTGGTTCATCAGTGTGTCATCGTCCTGACCAACCAGGACGCGAACGTTATCAGCGCGATGGCCCACCTCCCATTGTTGACGCTGGTGGTGATATCCGCTGGATTGTTGACTATATCGTGGCACACGAGGATTCTCCTCGAGCATCGACTCGCGGTAGTGCCAACCGGACGATCCCGATTGGTCGACGCTATAGGATCCGCTAGCTTGGCTTCTCTCCGAAGGACGATACGTGGTAGCCGCGATCCAATCTCCTCCGGGATGTTCCGGACGTTGTTCGAGACTATGAGACGACACTTGCCGAGTCCAATGGTCGGGCCGAAACGAGTGTGAACGGGATTGAGATCGCCGACCACGAGCTGGAGAATGAGATCGTCGACGTAGGCGTCCACGGGAACGTGAACGTGATCGAGAACGTGTGTTGCCAACAGCGATCCCACGATGCAACGGCGGAGAGCGACTCCGTTGAGGACGTCGCCAACATGAGCCGGCGATGTTAACTGATCGAGCCAATTCGGAGAGAGAACGTCGGTACCGTTGGATCCAGCTATTCTCGTCTTCGCCGAGCGGCCGCCCGACGATGTGCGCGCGCCATTCTTCTTCAGTAGGCCGGGAACCAACACAAGAGTCGCAGCCTTCAGCAACGTGAACGTATGCACATTGTGGTATGTGAAGCCGCAGATCCTGTGGTGTAGTTCACTGAGTGAATGCTCAGCGATGGCAGCCTCACGGTGATTGAGCCAAGCGACAAAGTCTCCCCCAGCTTCCTTCATCCGGTTCCAGCGCCGGACGAACGCACACCACGACTACTGAAGTGCGCCGAACTCGACACCCTCGATGCCCTTCTGTCGCAGTCCAGGGAATCGACGAAACAAGGCCTTCATCGCTTCCAGTGTGTCCGGGTTCACGACCCCGGACAGTTTGTACAAGTCCCACGTTCGTAGCTCGCTGTCCATCACGCCAACAGAAGTCGCCGTCGTCGCTGTCGCTGTGGTCGTCGCCGTCCCCGTTGTGGCTGTCGTTGTTGCTGTCGTCGCCGTCGTTGTTGTCCTTGCCGCGGTTCCCGTGTCCATTGTTGTTGCCTTCCGCCGCTGCCCCCTGTTCTCCTCGACGCGAGTTGGGTTGTGAAGCTTCTGCGAAGCGCAGAGGCAGCTGGGCGCGCTCCCTGCGTTGGCCATTTCCAAGATTGATGGTTGACATTGTACATACTCCATGGTTATGTTGCGTAAGCGCAACTTTAAGAGAGGGGTGATGTAATGGGTCACCATTTACATAAGTAGGTAGGTTTGATATACAAAAGTAGGTACAATAGCACGCGAGTAGCGCGTGCTGTGTTGTCGTATTCTGATTGGCTGAAAGGTCAGGTATTCAGCCAATCAGGAGTCGACTTGAATTTGAGTGGTTCTCATGGGGCCAGGGTTCCGCCCTGGACCAAAATTAAATCAGAGTTTTATCTTACCGAGAATGAATCTTGTCGTGCTAAGTACGCTTCCTCATCGCTACGTGTAAGCTAGTAACGGTAAATCCTGGCCCGTTACAAGAGACTTGTATTCAAATTCGTATACAAAACACACATCAATGCACGTGATATCCATGCAAATCCCAGCCGGTGCGCAAACTTCAACCCGAATGGCCCGATGAGGTCGCAGCATCTGCCCCCCCCCTTCAACTAGAGAGCTCGTTGCTCACCCCGCCTACGCAAATACCAAGCGGCCCTGCTTCGCTGGCATCCCGCTCGGGTTGTGCTACGGCTACGCTTCTCGCACCCGCTCACTACCGTCTTCTAATAATGTGTGCCATAACCACTCTAAGTGTATATGTATATTTCCGTCAATGTGCTGTTATTAGTTTGCCGTATATCGACCATGATGATGAAGATAGCCTATTTACGGTGTGATTATGAAGACAAGGAAATGACGGGGCTGATGATGCAGGCGCCATGATTACGGGAAACTAGGAGAGGACTAGTGTGAATATGCATGTAGTTAGAATTGACTGCTTCGTTGTTTTTGGTTTCCCTCATTATTATTTTTCCTCTACAAGACGAGTTATCCAAATCTGTGCGATAGTAACAAAGGTTAGGTTCTAATTTGAGAACACGGCACGATGAGAGTAACACGACACTAGGACCTCCTGATTACACGCATTACTGGGATGCATCAACTTTTTTCTACGACACTCTCTTCATGAACTCCACATGTATACTGGGAGAATAAAATATCTGTTTTCGTTGATGTTGACGCTTGCAGTTAAGCAAATTTGGTGTCGGTCAGAGGTGTCCGCTTTCCGCAGGCGAGTATGGCTTGATCAATCATTTAACCTAAAACACGATTCAGAAATCCAACTACTAAATAAACACTAAATTAAAACAATAAAACACTAGTCAAAATTCATAATGTATTGAATAAACCTCGTACATTTGTAAATCAGACGTATATTACTACTTTGATATTTGTAATTATTATGGATCGGCGAGCTCCCGTATATGCCATTCTCTGCTAGCTTGGAGGTGACAGTCTTCCCGCGGTAGTTTCGGCGGTGGGACGATTTGACCACACAGCCGACATCCGGCCTAAGGTGTACATATTTTACTTCATAGTAGGCAATATTGTCTAAAACCGTGCCTTGCCCCACAATGGCCCCGCGGGTCGAGAGGGAGTGTCAAGTGCGTATAGGGGTACCTCGTGCCGCAAATGAGAGCTCTGATTGGCACCGCTTTGGTCCTATCGAGTACGACAAGATATACAAATTTTGTATAATGGGCCAAGTTTTGCGTTACCGGTATCGAAGAGCTGTATCCTCGTCCACGAATGAGTAATACTGCACCATCATGATTCATCGAAGGACCGTGATTCAGGAAAGATGGTGCTCGTTCCCAAGCTTACAGCTCTAAAGGTTAAAAGCATACATCTCTTCAGTCTCACTTCTCGTCTTTCCACCGACAACGATGAACATTCGCACCCTGTTGGTCTCTATATCTACTGCCCTCTGGACGGTTATGGCTGGAAGTATTGTCCACGATAAAGTTCAGCCGTTTGCACAACCAGTGCCAGCCACCGTCTCCGAGACGGTGGCCATCACATTCAAGCCGAGTCTCCGAATCGACAGCGGATGCCACCCGTACCCTGCCGTTAATGCTGCTGGCTAAACCAATGCAGGGCTCAAGGGCACCGGGTCGCCCAGTGGAGGCTGCAAAGGATCACACCTGGGCTCTCAGATCTACGGTCGAGCTGCTTGGCATAAGGGTCTCTGGGCAATCATATACGCATGGTATTTCCCAAAGGATAGACCGTCATGGCTATTCACAGAGGGACAGCGCCACGACTGGGCCAACGTGGTTGTGTGGCTTGACAACCCAGCAGTCGAAAACCCAGCGATGATTGGTGTGTCACCCTCCTCGTACGTTTCAAGTACACGCCTCCACATGCCGAAGGGCTGAACGGCACAAACTGCAGGATCAACTACCTTGAAGATGGCAACAACCACGGGCTTCACACCGTGGACATAACCTGGAAATCTGGTGGTGAATTTCAGGACCTCATCATGTGGGAACAGCTGACAGACTCTGCGCACGTCGCTCTCAACAACACCGATTTCGGCGGGCGTGCCAAAGTACCATTCAACGATGCCGACTTCATATTGAATCTACAGAATGCGTGGCCGTATTAAATGTATACATTCTGACCTTGGTGCGTCGACTATCATTTCTTTTTTATCGTTCCCGTTGCTACCCCGATATTCCACCCTTTTCATAACCTGATAACATGTTTTCTATCCACTTGTATTGTTCATTGCAATAGAGTCCAGTCTTAATCTGAATCCGCAACACTATCCATGCTAATAGGAGATACTTCCCTACTATTCAGCAGAGTTAAGGTTGTCTTGGACGCAGTCGTCGGCTTCGCCACGACAGGGCATGATTTATTACCGTTAGTCAACTTCGGAGCAGAAAAACTCCTCAGCGGACCGTCTAAATACTCCATCGTCATCGTAATATCCCCTCCATACGCGATGAAACCGTCCGCTCCAAACGCACACACTTTGAAATGTTCACCCCCGAATGACGTCTCGTACAAGTCTCTGGTTGAGCAGTCCATTTCACTGTCGTCGCCGATAGAATCATTCGTAATGGCCGTGAGGTTGTTGAGTGCATCAATGATGGAGTCGAACGGTGTGATTGATGGCAGACAATTCACGGTTTGTGTGGCGATGGGCGTGGTGTCATCTCCTGTGTTCTCCACGACATACGCGGAGCCGTCAACGACCATGTACGTGAACTGTGAATCACCTTGGATAAATGTGGCGAATCCATCGTAACGTATTCTTGTTCCGTCCGTGAACAGAGTCGGCTTGGCGAATACATCGAAGACAGACTGTCCATGAATCTGCATGTTCCGTCCGGTGAGCATTATCTGGAGACGTACAGACGAAGCATCGCTCAAAGACTGGTGTGATGTAGTCGCCAACGACTTGGTAGGTTTACTATCCGTGGTGGCAGTCATTGCCAATGCGATGAAGAGCACCAATATGGTGGCTAGTGGGAATCGCTCCGACACATCAATGGGGAGCATCTTGGTTAGGTTGCAGCCTGAATGCGGTAGCTGACCAAAGCGGTTATGCTTGTTCACTTGTGTCGGCGTCGTGCTATATTCAGAGCACATTTAGCACTTGAATGTATGGGCAAACTGTTTCTCATAGAATCATAATCAATTGCAGTGTACATGTACCGATGATGTTTATGGAGGAGCGCGTAAACTGTAGAGGACCTGCGCATTAGCCAAATCGAGAGATAAATGATTGCAAAGAAACCGGCCATCATGTTGGCGAGTATGCACAGCATAATACAGCAATACGCCTACACAGGTCGTCTAATCCGTTTTATTCTTTTTGAATAATTATCGGCGTTTATAGGAGTTAGAGGGACGTGGAATTGTGCAAGTACGTATTATTTACATTTAATGAACGCTGTGCGTGCAACACAAGCAAACAAATAAAACAAAATGGTGGGACTGGTAACGTGAGCGTGACTGAGCAGCACTCAGAGCACACGAGTTGTATATCGTGTGGCATGACCAAAACCACGCCGAGTTGCGAGAGCTGAAGAAGCTCCCAGCAAACAGAAGAAGATGCCATATTGGATTTGAGCTGCACTTCGTGAGAAAATATACGAAGTACGAAGTTACGGAGTACGAGGTAGTAAAAGGAGCAAATAGTTAGGATGTACCCAATTATTTGGGACCGGTGATTCTATTGTATCGTGTTTCCCATGGATGCCGTCATTCTAAATGACAGCAACCAAGACAAGCACCAACATTTCCGCTGAGAGTGCAAGTACGTTACTGCTTTACCTTATCTAAATACGACATCAAAGTAAGAAGTTCGAGTGCAGTGAAAATGAGATTTAAGAGCATTCTGAAGGCAGGAAGCGTCAAAGCACAGGCCAGTACAATCGCGAAAGTGGAGCATTCCGCTTACTTGTGGTCGACTGAGTAACATTCTGTACGTCCTGCTGGTCAAGATTCCTGATGCGAAGGTGGGCTTCGGCAAACCGACTCTGCTTCCACAAATTGATCATAACCGTATATAAAACTTTATGCCTACCGCACCTACCACTCGATAGTTTCGGGCAGCTTCGGCTGGACCCTTTGAACCCTTAGCGACTGTAGGTAACTTGCTGAAAGTCCACAAAAATTTTAAGGTACAGTAAACAACACAAGTTCATAAACAAACAATCACATAAAACAAAAAATATTGTACTGGCTCTGCGCTGACATGCTAACCGTTCCCAGCGTCGTTCGATCGTGAGTTCACACACCAACTAAAAACAAAAACATTGTCCTTTTTTTCATCGTTCTGAGCCTCAGAAATTCCAAAAACCCAAGTTTGCAGATAATGGAGGAGTACGATACTCTCTGTACAAGTTTTTTTTTTTTTACTATAGTCACCTCATTCGTGATTTTTCGGGAACTTGGGCAATACGCGCAATGCAGACTTTCACTTCTCCGATCATTTCGACCACTTTTGCGACCTTAATACTTGTGGTAGCTACCGTTAGGGCATCCGTGAACGCGTCGGAAAGCCAAGTTGAGCAAGATTGGATCACTGTCGCGTTGTCGGAAGCACCCTCAATGCTACTACACGTTACGCTGAAAGGCAAGAACAGGAAGATCCACGGGCAATCCGTCTTTGACGTCTACGCAAACCCAGTCGTGTCAGCCGACAACACCAACATTCACTATGACGCCTTCAGCAGTTTTATCCAAGGCGACACCAGATTCACCTATATGTTCGTGAACGGAACATCCTACATGGTAGAGAGTCTTGCTAGTGACAATATTTCGTCGAATTGGCAAGCCTTGCACTGTCTACCGTCGATCATTCCGTTCGAGCACATATTCCCAGCCCTCAACAATGCTACTATCGTTCCAAGCGCATCAGTTAGAGGAGAGCCCGTCGACTGCCCAGGAGGGTCATTGTTTCAGACGTCATTTAGCGGGGTGGATTTTGTGCTTTGTGTATCTAGTGGATCTGGATTCACTGCGTACGGACTTGATGTCACGATGACAGCGAAATATCTGCCCGGTCCAACACGTTATACATTACCGGCGTTGGTTGAAGAGGCTGCGCCGTGTCCTGTAGTGACGACCCCAGAACCAGTGGCGCCAACTGCTATCGCGATACTTACCGGTCGATCTCTTCCACCTTCTTCATCAAGAAACCTGAGGACAGCTGCACACGCAGCGATTGAAGCGGACACGTGTGAGTGCATGTCTACACCTCGTCCATGTATTTTCCTACACGGTTTAGGCAACCCGAACGAAGAAGCAGAATTGCAAGACACACCCAAGTTGACGAAAGAAAAGTTCGGTGACATTGGTGATCATGCTCCGTGTTGCACGACTGTCAAATACGCTGTCTTGAACACTGTTGATATCGGATGGACGAATGAAACACTGCAACAAAAGTTCTGCGACTTCTCGCTGTCCATGAGCGAAACGAGTGACTTGACATCGCGCACAACTTCGGACACTATCGTTGTCACGCACTCGATGGGTGGACTAGTGCTAGCTAGTGCGCTAGCCACTGGGAAGTGTAAATTAGCAGCTAGTACGTCGTGGGTGAGCATGAGTGCTCCGACGATGGGGAGTATGGCTGGGGACTTCCTTCAAGACATATGCGACGGAGAGTTGACCGACGTTGTTTCAAAGGTGATGGATCTGGTCGGTCAATGTCCCGTTTCAATCGCTAGAAAGTCGACTTATTACCAGAACGGGAAGTACAGCACCCCAGAACTCAACGCGGCGTACACTGCAGCACAAGAAGCCTACCGAAGCAACGTCCACGCAGCACTCTGCAGTAAAAGCTATAACGGCGTCTTATCAAAGTATTATCCTTCATGCTTGGTCGGAGGCACGGTGATTCCTAACAAGTCGAAAGAGAACGATGCTCTGGTGGAGTTTCAGAGCTGTTTGGGCGGTCTTGACCCAGACATGTTCGGTGACAGCTACCTTGACCGCTTTTACTCGGCCAAACTGAACCACGCTGACACGGCGTTCCTGACTCATGACGGTCTTTTCCGGGACTCCCAGAAACCTTTCAAATGATTCGAGTGTTTGTTGTAGGTTTAGATCACGTGAACACCACAACTACTCCAGTTCTGCTCCAGTTGATTTTAGTTAAATTGCTTTTGCATAACTTGCTGAACGTGTCACGAGTTCCAAAGTTGTTGAACTTTTACGTAACACTTTGTATTCAGTGTGCTTGTTATTCAATTCATACAAAATCGAGGTGTCCCTGTTCCATTCACCCAAAGCGGCCCTATCTTGGGCTTTGGATTTAGTTCTGTACTGTGGCCACCACTTTAACGAAAGTAAACTTTCTTCTTTTTCTAAATTCATTTTTTTTAAAGACGGCTTATTATTTTCTGAAGGTATCTAAGCCCTGCTGAGCGTTACAAAGCCTACCCGACATGTCTGTTGTGAAGCTCTAGATGATAGAGGCTGAAATTGTCGTCCTCATGCCTTTACCTAGGCATTTCAGCCTCTTATAAAATTGGACAATCGTAGAAAGTGCTTTTCTGACTGAAGAGCCAGCTGAAGCACGAAATCTGTTTTACATCACTTGACTTAGTGTACAAGCTGGTATCGTCGATTAATATACCGCCTCAAATCATTTTGCTCAAGGTTGGTTGCTCTTAATCGATTTGAAAATTGTCCATCGCACCTGCCTCGCATTTTTGGGTGGGAAAGACTTTCCCGGAAAATAGTGTTGTTTGTCCTGTGAATATAACAGCGGGCATTGTAGTGTATGCCGCAAACCATGGTGCTACAGCGGGCAATCACACGTCGGTGCTCAGTTAAGTTCGAGAAAGGGTTCACAGAGGCCTCTAGAGTCACGCATATATGCGTTACAACGGGCATCGTAATCATAGCGTAATAGACACCTTCCATGCATAATTCCCAATGAAGATGCAGACACATCCAAACCACTTTGTATGTTGCCGTGCCCCACACAGCCAGCTACGGTGCCAGTGATGTGGCTTCTTTCGCTTTCTCTAGTTATATTCTTTTCACCTCTAGTGTCAACTCACCAGGTTAACTCCGCTGGGCTGCATGATAACCTCCGAATATCGTTGTTCAACGCGTCAGCACTGAGGCTTCACGTTACACTCAAGCGAGAAAGTGCCAAATTTACGGACAATCCGATTTTTACATATTTGCAAACCCTATTGTGGCGAAGAATGGAAGTTCCGTATTGTACGACAGTCAGGCGGCGTTTTCGAATGGTGGCACTGAACATCTCTACTCTGTCGTGAACGGTACAAGCTATATGACCACGGTTTCTAGCGATAACATTGACGTGGTCTGCCTTCCACAAAACACATTACCAATCAAGTTGGTTATTACAGCGCTGAACAATGCGGTCCCTATTCCAAGCGCTTCTGTCGGAGATGAAGCAATCGAGTGTACGAGTGGAAATCTATTCAAGACGTCGTTTATGGACACCGACTTCGCGATATGTGCGTCGGAGAGGAATGGTTTCATCGCTTCCAGCAGTGACTTGACTGTCGAGGTGGAATATGTAGAACATCCTGCTATTGTTCAGAAACCAATGCTGAGTGGAGGGACGTCCTGCAGTGTGACTACAGCCACATCGGTAACACCGACAGCGCTGGCACTGCTCACTGGAACCAGCACACCGAATCGTAACTCAAGGAAGCTGAACAGCACATGGCGATTGAACCAGCTTCGTGTGCGTGCAAGTCGATACCTCGTCCTTGCGTATTCTTTCACGGGAATGGTAACGCCAAGGAACTGGAAGAATTGCAGGATACGCCGGAAAATACTAATGGTAGAATGGGAAATATGAACGAAGACGCTCCATGCTGCACTGAGGTCAAGTATGCAGTACTCAACACTGTTGACTACAGCTGGACCGACGATTCACTTCAGCAAAACTTTTGTGATCGTGCTCTCCGATTGAGTGAAAGTAGCGACAAACAGTCTGGCGTGATCCAGGATACCGTTGTGGTGACACACTCCATGGCTGGGTTGATTATGTCGATGGCGCTAGCGACTGGGAAGTGCAGCTTTGGAAAGGGGGCGACGTGGGTAGCTATCAGCTCCCCCATGAAAGGCACTATGGCCGCGGATTTCTTGGAGAATGCCTTCAATGACGATTACACAGAAATTGTAGGTGGTTTATTTGAGTTTCTAGGCAAATGTCCAGTGCCTCTCTCCCGGCAATCGCTGGTGTATCAGGGCGAAAAGCATTCTAACGGGGAGCTAAACGCTGCGTACGTTGCTGCACAAGAAGCTTATCGCAGCAATGTGAGTGCCGCTATGTGCGGCAATGATTATGACGGTATTTTCTCGAAGTACCAAGCTCGGTTGTTTGTAGCAGGCAAGTTTCTCCCACATAAGTCTTTGGAGAATGATGGCCTCGTTGAGTACCAGAGCTGTGCTATTGGTCTGGATGAATCATCATTTGGTACAAGCTACGAGGATACATTTTACAAGCCACAACTAAACCACGCAGACACGGTGTTTCTGACTGGCGACGGGCTGTTCAAGGACTCTAAGAAGCCCGTTAAATGGTTTGAATGTCTTCTGTAGCGCTGAAAAATGCCTCTGTGACGCTTCCATTTGATTTGAGGCGGACAATAAATTCTTATACGAAGTTCGCCTGCGTGGAATGGCAAATTTCGAAAAGAGTTCAGGCATGTTGGTCGTTTGAATACCACAACGTGTCATCATTTCCCTCATTACCCCTGTTGGTAAAACATTGTCACAACGTCTACTTAGTCTGGTGATCCTACATATCAACCTCCAAACACGCTCCCTAATACGTGATTATTCTTACTCATAAAGAAAAAAAAATGAACAGGATCACTTCAAGCAAAAGTGGAATAGTTGTGGTGTTCACGTGATCTAAACCTACAACAAACACTCGAACCATTTGAAAGGTTTCTGGGAGTCCCGGAAAAGACCGTCATGAGTCAGGAACGCCGTGTCAGCGTGGTTCAGTTTGGCCGAGTAAAAGCGGTCAAGGTAGCTGTCACCGAACATGTCTGGGTCAAGACCGCCCAAACAGCTCTGAAACTCCACCAGAGCATCGTTCTCTTTCGACTTGTGAGGAATCACCGTGCCTCCGACCAAGCATGAAGGATAATACTTTGATAAGACGCCGTTATAGCTTTTACTGCAGAGTGCTGCGTGGACGTTGCTTCGGTAGGCTTCTTGTGCTGCAGTTTACGCCGCGTTGAGTTCTTAGGTGCTGTACTTTAACTTAAGTCCCCTACAATATTACTGGGCATACCAGGAGGTATGGACAGCCCTCAACGGATTAATTCTATGGTACTTAACTTGCTCGATGCCGCCACCCTCAACATTCAGGTGACATCAAAATATAAGCTGGAAATTGAGCAAAAGTATCAAGTTTAAAGCATATTTTGTCGTCGGGTTGCCCGTATCTGAAAGGTAAGGACTATCGGCCTTTGGTCGCGAACTCTTGCAGGATTGCTAGCCACGCATATTCTCTTCGTGAGCGTGTCAGAGTCTAAGCTGCTTGGACTCGCGAGGACTTAACATTTGCTGTACATCTGCCGAGGACATCTTGTGAGATAAAGAAGAAGAGTAGTACTCTGTCGGTTCTAAAGGCTCGTTAATACAATTGGTAATGCCACCGAGTAAAAAAGAGTATAAACTAGCCCAGAAGGCAGCTAAAATGAGATTACCAAATCTCGAAGAGGAAGTACCTGGGCTAACTGGAGTTGTTTGCCTCTTTTAATATTGCTATTTTCCCATAGTATCAGAACATGTTGTTGTCCACTGGTCCGCTAGTATCTTTGCTGGATCCTGCAGAATCAAGGGTTCTACTAACAGATAGTTGAATGTACTTAGTACAACATAAGTACGTACTATTCTGATCTAGTTTTCTAGTAGTTTTCGTTACGTGAATAGAAGTGCAATCCCAGGTATGTCTAAGACGGTCTAGTTTCCGTTCTCCAATACCATCGACGCATGAATTTGCATACTGCGTTAAAAATGCATCAGACGCAACAATGATGCAAATGATTCACGTGTGAATGACAGATTTTCTCTCACTTCTAGCATCACTACCACTGTTTTGATTTTGCGGCGATATGTATTACAACGATTCAATACTTCTTACATGTGTATTTGGGGAAATGCACTAGATCTCGTCCACACAAAATGATGCAACATTATCAAGCTTTTGAAATTGGGAGAAAGATGTGTGCATATGGTATATGTAGTGGCACGAGCCAACATCACCTGCTCCACGGACATGAAGGATGGCGTTCGTGTAGAGAAACTACGAATTAAAGAGTTTGGAGTTGGCGGGATGACAGTGGAAGCTTTTCTTTACGGAAATTATTAACTTAGCTACCTTGAGCCACTACTCTCTGTCTGTAACGTCAATAGCTTGGATGGAAGCGCACGAGAACAGCCTCCGCTGCTCGTGTCTCGTGCATTTGAGGAGTACAAGAACTCAGTGTTAAGCATGTGATAACAATCATATATACGTAGACGTGTGGGAACATTTAAGCATTACAGATTTCTTCTCATTTCAAACTTTGCGCGAAACTGCCAACCTAAGCATCTCTTAAATTATTATTTTACAGAGGGAACACCCCGCTTGTACGATTACGACTACCCTGATGAACGCTGCCCACATCAATAGCAAAGCGTATGGGGTCGGCAAGCGACGGAAACTGGTTTCGTCGTACCGGGATTACCTTAAACGGGGTCGGCGAGAGTTCTGGGACTTCTAGCTACGTGAACAACGTCTTGTCGCCTGATGCATTTATTCACAACGCGGTATGCAAATTCATACGTCGTCGACGGTATCATTTTTTTTCCTTCCGAGTCCTCTGACCGCCCCTGATACAACATCGATATGCAGAACTTTGAGCCCTGGGGGTTCCCCTGGTGATGGAGCAGATGTCACTGGTGATTTGGGAGGGATTTTAGAATCCGACACGCAATTCCTACGTTCCATTATAACTGTTGGACTTTTAGCGGCCGATTACCCTGGCCGATATTCTCACCACCTTTCTTTTCGTCGGTATGTCAACATCAGGGATAAAGAGCTTCATGAAAAATTACATATTGGCATTACCTCTGACTGAATTAAATACCAGAAAATATCGTATTTGATTGATATCCATATCGACTTGGGCAGTGATCCACGTTAGAAGCGATATTATCATCTAGCTGTCCAGTCATTCACCATAGTACTCAATACTCTGTAAGGCAATCAGGAAATGGTGATGTTTCGCAGGAGAAACTGCTCGTACAGTTCTTGAGCGAATCAGTTTGAAAGCGAGAGCAATACGAGGCATCAGCGCTCCTGGAATTACTCTAGCTCAGTGTAGCTGCCATGTATTGTATGCGAAGCTGAGTACATAGGTGGTCTGGTCATGCACTTACGTATGCTTGAAACGTACCAATGGTAATGCAGGCATGTTGATGCCGCACATTGGTGGCTGTGATATGGAACAGATGATAGGGGTCCGTACATGTACAGAGATTTCCAGAAACAGATCGCAGTGACTATCTTGTTGGAAAGCGTTCGATGTTGACGCATGAGCGGAGTTGTGGCATGGTGCGTGATCGGTAAGCACGATAAAGTTGTCACTTCTCAACTTAACCCGAACAACTCAATGTACTCCTGCTACCTCTACCCGCCCAACAGTCTGTCATTGAGCGACAGCGTGATTGGAAACGTGGCAACTCGTGCTCGGACCACTGAGGTTACTTGCAGCGAAGAGCTCAGCACTGTGCAATCACCACCACCCCAACCATTACGCAAGACAAACCACACGACATCGACGGTTGCTAAGAACCCTCAGCCGCGAAAACGCAGTGCAAAGGCACTACATGCCATCGAAAAGACCTTCCCTGTACCATTCACAGACGTTTACGACCCAGTCGATCATCCTCGGAGTGCAACATTCTTGCGACAGCTTCAAAGAAAGCAACAACATCGAGAGCGCTGTCGGCAGAACCAAGCTCGTTACCGTGAAAAGCAGCTGAAGCTGATAACAGACCTGGAGAACGACAACAACCGACTGCGCACCGAGATTAACCTACTCGAGTTACGGCAACACAGCTCATCCACTGGCGTCCCGACAGCACCAACAGTTTGGTCCGTCGCGTCCGAGTACTTCCGACTTTTTCGACGTGGTTTTAAATCGCCGTCACCAGTACTTTACTCCTATGCCCTTGCGTTTTTCGAGAAATCAATGGCTTCAGACATAGTCCATGGAACGTTACTGGGGTCGAGGGAACTGCTAGAGAAATGGCAAGTATTTTCGTCCTACTTCGACGAGATTGACTTCAAAATCAAGCGACTCGAGGAGAACAATGTAGAAAGTGTACTGGTCGCCACTACCACCACCAGCTTCACAATTACGTCGGATTCGTTGCGAATTGTATTTCCCCATCTGAATAACGATGGCCAAGGAGGATCCCAAGGGGGCGAGTGGTCTGTACTTGCAACAAAGGTCGTTGACCAGCGTCTCGTTCTGTGCGGATCAGTAAAGTTTTTCTGGGATGACGCGACCGATCGCGTGGTGCGGATGGAGACACAGTCAGACCTGCTGACACCGATGCTTCACATACTGGGAAGTTTGAAGGACGTCAGTCAAGTGTTTAATGGTGCCTTTGTGAAGCCAGACTGCACGTTACTCCCTAGACCAATGCTCTGATTTTGATTGTTAACAAGTGAATGCATGCAAAAAATTAGTGGTTTCAACTAACCAGGCCCCGAGTTCTTTTCGAATCGTGCCCGTTTCTTCGGGTAACACTCGAGCACCAACAACGGAAAAAACGAAGCGCACGCGTAGCTTCGCAACAAATAGTTTGAGGCTTAAATTGCTGTTTTCGCAACTTTCTTGATTACCTACTTCTACTGGTCCCCGTTACCTGCATCATCCGTTTACAACGACTGTTTTGTCCAGCAGCTATATTATAGGACAGCAGAAGCAAAAGTCATGGTGACCTTGGACAAGCCAAACGATTACGTGGGGTTACCTGTCGCACTGCGTAGGTAATCGTGATCCCTTGCTTCATGGTGTGGCAGTTGTCAGGACTGTCAGTTTGAAATACCAACTTGCGAATAGCTGAAAAAATATGGTTTTAATATTGTTGGTCCCACTTTCCAATGTCGGTTTGATCAGAGAGAATGTTCACAATCGTCCAGGTTATGGCGGAAGAGTTGCCGGGAAAATGACAAAACCTGCCTATTATCAGAGGCAAAGTGACAGAACCTGCCTATCTATCAGGCATCTTAACAGGCCCTAACCGCCCCTAGCGCCTTTGAGACTGTTAAGTGTTAGAATCCCAAAACCGACGCTGTCGCCAGTCGTCCGCACTGCAGGGCGGAATCCGAAGCGACGAATGCGGAGTAGAGGCGAAGATGGCAACGCTAAAGTGTACAAATGTGGAAGGTGCGGTTTTAGTGGACACAACAGACGAAGCTGTGCAGTAGTATTGGAATAGATAAATGCAATCCCTCAGCTTCAAAATGATTTTTTTTTTGTGTTCTTATCACTGCGGATGGAACCTACTCGATCTCAATTACTTCGGGCTGCGTCGGCTTTGCTGGATTTCTGCACCCTGGGCTCTTGCATACACATTCAAACCAAATGTCATTGTAGTCAACCGTAATCTCTTTTCCGACAGGGATATCCCGAAGAGCGATCACGGCAACGCGTGTCTGCCGACGGTACTGCATCTCAAAAAACCCGGCGGCTGCATCACACGAGTGGTCGATGAACCTTGTCAACCCTCCTTGCGTCTTCGCGTCGATGTAGACCTTTCGACCCTTTACATCTGCAGTTGCTAGACCCAAGGCGTAGTCGCTCGTTCGTTCATCATCTTTCTCGAAATCATGAGTTGTGAGAACTCCAGTGTACTCACCCACTATAGCTCCTTCCGGGATAAACGATGTTGCTACTACTCCATACCCTGCGCAGCCTTTCCGAAGCTCAATACCCCCAAAGTCCACCAATCGGTTTCCACACTTGCTTCCTACCCGACAGTTCCGCGAAGTACAATAAATTTCAGTGAAGGCGTTATCACAACTCTCCCGCTCACAGGTGGAAGTGCAACCGCACCAGTCAGTAGCTCCGATATCTCGAAAGCGAATATTGGTAGGGTTACTTAGCTTGCTCGAAGGCGTGACTCCGCGCGGCCACTGGACGACTTCGGTGGAGAAGCATTCAGATTGACGGATTGACGACACTGCTTGCTCTTCGTCACCACTGGTTAAGTCGATAACAACAGGTTTTCCGTGCGCTTGAGCGTCCTGAGAGATGAGGGACGCGCCAACGTTCTCTGGGAGTGCTATACGTGCCTCGTTAGCACAAGTAAGTGCCGCAGCTCCCTCCGAGACCCCGTCGAAATAGGTCTCCAGGCTCGCTGTCTCTCCAACCTCTGCGTCGGCAGCTTCCTCCCCCTCCTCATCTAGCAGCTCAAGCGGCGTCTGCGCTACGCGGCCAATCGGAGCTGCGTCGGCAGCAAGAGGAAAGTTCCCCCTCTTGCAGACCTTCATCGTCGCCGCGTGATAGCAGCGCTTCGAGTCCCGCACTGGCGCACGCCGATCCACCCGAAACTTTTTGCGCGATTTGGATACCGTCCAGTCAACACGTCTCGGTCGACGCTTCTTGGCTTTGGCCGCACGTGCAGCGTAGGAGAGAATTGTGGACTTCCCTCCGCGCCCAACGGTCTTGCCCATGCTACGTTGTCTGGACTTGCGATTGAGAACTGTGGACAGCCTTCTGGCTGGGGATTTGGCACGTCTCACACTGTGTTTCACAGCTGCACTTGACACTAGTAGGCAGCTTTTGACAAAGTGCAGGGCCAGATAGGCAGGTTTTGGAAACGGGGCAGGTTCTGTCACTTTGCCTCTGATAATAGGCAGGTTTTGTCATTTTCCCAAGAGTTGCCTCTGCAAGTTCACCAGCGCACATTTCTTTTTAACGTCTCGAAGCGTTAACATTTTCGCGTTATCCGTTGTGTCAGGGTGGTGTCGTGTGTGTGTGCGGGGTAGAAGAAACTTCAATATCGACAAGGGCACCTTCATCGCCTTCCATTGCAGCGGTGCTTTCGAATCATGAATAGGCCACAAAGCGATAATACCCTAATGGAGGTATGTTAGCTATCATTGTTTGGAGTTGAACAACGTAACAACTCGGGCCGAACAAATCAATCACCAAAATGCAGGCACAGAAAGTGTTCGTACAAAGAAACTTCTGGTCTTCAAAATGTAAGAAGTGGCCTCTTGGGAATCTGTTGTCTACACCAAAGAACTGGTTTTCAAAGATCAAGAATGATTCTCCACGACCACGAACCCTACCGATCGCGCGCTGGCTCTCGAATCCAGCAGATTTGTCCAACCTCGCAGGACCTCAGCTTTTATCCGAAGCCGTCAGACAGAACCCTGCAGATTAGATAGCTAGTCATCTTAGATTTTACTTTGACAACAACAAGCTGACTTGACAAACACTTTCGACACTGCCTCATGATCGACATGGCAACCGCTCGTGTTCACAGTTTGCACATGCCGATATATATCCTGGCGTTTCGAATATGACGTTCTCTGTCTACGGGATGACTATGGTCGTTATCGGTGCGTCAACAACCGTAGCCCTTCTGTCTACAAGTACAACCCATGCCAACGTGGAGGTCTCAACGTTGAAGGTGCGCTATCGATGTATTGGCAAATTGGGACAATGCGCTTGAGCTCCTGGCGAGTGGTTAAGGAAGGCCACAGTGTGTATATATATCCAACGGACATTGCAGTGCTGACAAGGCCACTTTTCATTGGTCGTCGCTATCGATTCTGGGGGCGTACCTTGATAGGCACAATAATAATGTTTTCATTCGTGCTGTCCGCTGCCAGGATGTGGCGTGGCGGATACCCCCAAACTTCGCGCGGATGTTGACTTGGTTATAATCTGTTGTGCCATTTTTCCTGTTAATCTCCGTCCAATTCGTGTGTAGCGCTCGACTGCGTCTGACTTCCATCGTCCAAACAACTTCACCGCAAGATAGTCGAATCCAGCGTTAAACAGCGCCGTTGCTCCACCACTACGTAACGAATGAGACCCAAATCGTTTAGGGTGATACCCAGCCTTAGCTGCCGCCATCTTATTTACTTTAACCACGTCGCGCACCTGCAAGTTGGTTGACGAGTCGATTCTGCACAATTGTGACTCTGGTACGACGCCAAGGGTTTTGCGGTGGCTGACTAAAAACCACGCTGCCAGTACTGGACAGCACCACCTAGACCCAGACCGCTCCAGCAGCTTTGTTGTCACTCCAGTACTTGATGAGGATCAAGCTACCATTGGCTTGGTTATTCCACATCGGCCCTATAACACCCAAATGGCCAACGCCATACACAAATGTTCTCGTACATTGATCGAAAACTTCGAATCTGCTTAATTTATCGAAGCGAGTTCATCTTTGTCGAATTTGAGCTGAATGAATTGGTCCATGGCGGGATTAAGTACAGCTATTCCTTCATTCGATGCGTCCATGAACAATTCCACGTCAGGTGCTGGCATGCTGCTGAACATAGATAGCAGTAATTCAGCAAGACAACCATGTTGCAGTGTCTGTCGGAACCAAATTACGATGTCTTTGGCCCCGTCGGATAAACGTACTCTACCAAAACGAGGGGCACTCGTACATTGGCGTTGAAGTCGTTGATAGAATGGACGCGCAGTCGGCAAGCACAGTGAAATGTGACGAAGCGACCCCAAAACCTGATGAAATTCAGTCTTCGACGCCGTCCCTCGTTCGATCAATTTCATAACACGCTGAAGAGCTTTGGTAATTTTGTATTGATACCGTTCGCCGAAGCGTATTCCACAAAAGACCCAATGCATAGCTCTGAGCTCCAACTCGAGAATTTTGACTCGTTAATCGATTGTGGCCCCAGAACTGCTAGCATGACATGCCTCAAGGTTGCTTCTGAGAGCTGCAATCTTCCGTCGACGTCTGGTTCTACCAATATGTGATCGTCTACTCATTCATAAGGAAAAAAAAGCTCTGTGTTCTCCGACTCCGACACTGTTGCAGGCGAATTTGCGGCCATCAGCCAAAATGGCACGTCCAAATAACGCGTAGCATGGGGGAGACCCTGCCCATCCAAACGGTGCCGCCATATCAATGATGATAATACCCAGTTCTTTAAAGCAAGCAACGATACGAAAAACTTGATTCGCCCGAACACGTAAGAGGCGAAAAGCACCTTTCACATCGCCCTTCAACATGAAAATACGCCCCTCATAACCGTAGTTAGCCAAATTCTCAATTCGACGAGCAATCCGGACGACGGACTCGTAACAAACTCGTGGCACCGAATCCGTTATAAATGACGAATTCACGGAGTCGTACTTAGGGAAAGAGAGGTCATGAATTGTTCGCACTTCCTCGTTTGGGTCGGCGTCCTTCTTTTCGACGGCTCCAAGTGGGCCGTACACAACTTCAGGCCAGTGATCCATTAAATCGATATCAACAACCATGTACTGCCCTGAGTCTTGGCCGTCGCGAATGCTTCAAGATACCGCACGTAAATGCCGTCGGCACGATCCGTGATTGTTTGGCGGTGGTCGTCGTGCCTCTGGTCCGGATCTCCATTCCACGTCAATGCCGTGCTCTGCTATTTTAATTAGAGGGTCCAAGTGAGGGTACCCATATAATACCGTTCGCAGTCGATAAGGATTCAATGCTTTATTCGGTCTGCCATCTCCAATGTCTTCGCCTCGTAAAAAGCGAGTAGTTTCAAGTAAGCTCAGTTTATCTCGACGAATGATTTTGGAAAGCTACTCGCAAGCGCATTTGTCGATCGTGTACGCCGGTGATTCTGCTCGAAGTTCTCGTACAAAACCACGCTTTCGATGACTAGCCGATATTTGGCATTCCTCTCGAAGCAATGTTGGCTCCAATACGGGTTGTATCGTTCTGGCGGACTCTAACGTTAGTGCTTTTAACCCATAACTTGCCTTTTGGGACAACGACTGTGCCCTAATCGCTGCCCCAGACTGATTGTCAAATGAATCGCCGACAAAGTTTCGCACGGTCCTTCTCGTAGTATTTTCTTGGACGGAAATATTCTTCGGACCAGTAATGGTTGATTTTACCTCTGTACAGGGCCTCAACGGACGCCCACCCGGACCTCCCCCGTCTAGCGCACTGCTCGATATCGCCGAAGCAACATTCGGTGCCAACGATCGGGAACAGGCCTTTGCGTCCTTCTTGCTCTTTGTACTCTGTAAATGACCGTAGCACGGAAGACATTCCCTCTTAATGTGTGCGATTCCAGTTGGAATAGTCGAACTCGATATTGGTTGATGCAATGCGGGAAGAGATTGCTGTGTTGAACGACAAACTTGAGAAGCCACAGCCGATCCCTTCGCTGGCCTTCAGAGCCGCTTATGTTCGTTGTTAAGGCCTCCGAAACGCTTGTTTATCTCAGCCTTCACCACATCGTGCAACGTAATAGGTATGAAGTGTCCATGCTCGCTCGGGCAGGCGCCGTCTTTTTCGGTGCAGCCGTACTTCGATAAGTACCGCATACATAACGCAGTCGTTTCGCCTGTGGCCGGGTCCACCTGAACAGGTAGCCGTCTCAGGACATCTGTTGGAATGCGCCCTAATCGTTTCTTCTCCGCCAACGACGGTTGTTGACGTGATGCAGCCGCGGGCCTTTGCTCTTGGCACCGCGCATTTTCAGCCACAGTCTCAGCGCGGAGAGCGTCCACTTGCCGGTGCACTTTCATAAACATCAAGACCTTGAGCAAACGATCGTCGGTTGAGCAGCGCGTGCGTACTTGTCTGAGGTCGTCCCCATTCTCAGCTGCACCACGAAATTCTTCTAGTAGGTCATTAATCCAGTATACTAGTGACGCCACCTCTACTTCGCTCCACTTCACCCGCATGAGTGTCTCTTCAGTGAGCTCCACGATTCTTTCGACGAGCTCAACTTGTTCAGCACAGCAGTACTCTCGAGTATAGGTGAGGAACACTCTTGCAGCATCGACCACCTCATTAACACTGGTCGCCGGTTTAGCTGCACTGGATTCTGCCGATGCGGAGAGATTGTCAAAATTAGATCCACCTTCTGCATGCCATGCCATCCTGTCATCTTGCGATAATAGAGCAAAATGACAAATGGAAAGTCCACTTGACCCGAATTGAAGATCAAACAACCTTGTACAAACACCAGGTAGCGGCTTGAACTTCACGTGCTTGGACCGAATCAAACCTTTGCAAAACGCAGTGGGTTGCTTACCTTTATGTCGCACTGCCGTCGCGCGCTCATGTACACGTTGCTGGTCTTCTCTTGGAACAAATCCGTACTTAGACGTCGGCGCCACTCGTTTCTCTGGTGCACGTTTCTCTTCAGCGTCCAGATCCGTTGAGCGTCTATTACCTTCTCTGGCAATACCACTGTGTTTTCCTGAAGCCTCTCGTACTTGTAGAAAACGATCCAGCAGCTCGGGATCCCCACTCAGCTTCTCGACAATGAGCGCATCCTGGTCTAGCGCAGTTCGCTGGCGCTGGGTTGTCATGGCACCGTGTGCTAAGACCTCAAACTCACTTGGTTGATCCCGTATCGTTTCTTACTTGCTGCATGCTCGTGGGGCCTGAGCCTGGCTTGTTCATCTACTGAAGGGCCGACAGGAAGTTCATCGTCGTCGCCCACAAACGGATCAAAAAGCCCAGCTAGTTGGTCTTCATCGCTATTTTTAGCACTCTTACTGGGTAACTCCTGCCGAAGTTGTTGAACAGGGGGTCGACAGAACGATTCTCCGATAGTAGCTGGTATGGGTTCAACTCCCCCATCAACATAATAGGCAAAATCCAATGCATGCTGTAGTGTAAATTCCGCCTATTCACCAGTTCCAGGGTCAATCCAGAAGCACACTTGCGAGGCTATAGGCCATGCCTCCTCTGCCATCGTACTCTCGAAAACGTCTGGGAGCGAATTGGCGCCGCTATATCCGCTCCGACCAAGAATACGGTTCAAGATCGTGCTTCCAGTGTCCTCAAATTCACTTTCTGTTCACTCGTCCAGGTTAAATCGGACGTGTTGTAATATGAAAGCAATTATCCGAGCCACAAGTGATGCAGAGCCCATTGCGGCGACAAATTCCAATCCACCGGACCTCACGACTACCTGGTCTCCGTCCACTTGTACCACTTGTCCAAAGTGAACCTGCCCCGCTTCCGGAACAGCTACAGTCCGCCTTAGGTATGAGAGCTGTCCCGATTGAGTTACTTCCTTGGTAGAGACAACACGTTCAGCGGCCACATTACGGGGGAGTGTTCCTTCTCCACCTTCTAAACTCTGGAACGTGACCTCGCCTCGATTGAGCTCGGTTACTTGGGCATAAAACGGATGGTCGAAGTTCCCAACGACCAATTCCGGCAATACGTGGAGGAAGGAGCGTGACGTTAAGCGAACCATGTTCGGAGGGCTGATAGCTGAAAGCTTTGGCACGAGGGCTTATGCGTCGGAGAGTAAATCTGAAACTAACGTGCGACTTCTCCTACGATCTCGAGTGTTGGTTTCATCTTGTGCCACCTCCTCTGAAAAGCTATTTTCCTTCTCAACAGGAAATTTTCCATTTTATGATAAAATAATATACCAACCATCACGATCATGTCAGGAAAAGTTTCATCAGCCGTGGACGATTTAGTCGAACTCCGCCTGTTCGTGTGCCATTACCGGAAGTAACACGACTCATGACAAGGTGTCGCACATCTTTGATAGCCGCCTAGGTGGCAGAGATCACACTGTGACTCGTGCAACCTTGACGACTCGCTGGCTTCATCTCGCCCCGACAGCAATCGATACCGGACGATACGCTGGAGCAATGAAAGGACAAGTATTGAATCGACTGTGAGCGTCCACTGTGTTATCGACCACGACTACTACATCGACGGTGCCATTTTAATTACCCCCGTATTCGCAACAGCGTGGAAGCCAGATCCAGCATTTGCTAACCCTGAAGTCGCTGCTCCGACACTACCTAGCAAGACAGGCTGGGCCTCTATGATACCCTTAACTCGATCGAGCCCGATTTCCGCCAACCAGGCAAGCGGCAATCCCTGGTGCTACTCTGGAATCCCATCGTGTGGAGGTCAGTTTAGCTCTAGATTTTGAAAGCTGCGCAGAAATATTTGCCGTCGTATCTGACAGTCCTCATCGTATCCGTTGCTGTCCAAGAATGTGGCACGCGGGTGCACCGAAATGACCGGCGGAGTCACCTGTGCCTCCAGCACGTCAACTCCGCCGCTTGGAATCTTGACACAATGCGTCTGGAAGAAAATTTGGATGGACACCCCGGGCGACAGGGGACCCACAACGAAGTGTTGCGATTGGCTAGGTTGGTGATCCAGAGCAGCCATGGACCAAGACTTGAGAGAAGAACTTGGAATGGAGCTGATGATGAAGGAATAAAGCCAACCCCGGACGGACAACGTAGAAGACACCTTGGAAC
>NW_008649040.1:380366-380966 GCF_000247585.1 Phytophthora nicotianae INRA-310
CGCTTCGCCACAACTGGTGCGCGTGCCCGGATTCGAACCGAGGATATCACTGCTTATATTTTTACATTTGGATTAAGGGGTGCTGAGAGCTACTACATTTTTGAGTGCTTTGGAAGGTATGGCTGGACGTGAAGACAGCACACGTGGAAAAGGACGCGGTCGGAAGGGTCGTAATCCCGGGTTACGCCAGTCGCTGCGTGCTCAGGGGCTACCGCCGAAGAAGGAACCGTCCCTGGAGGAAGTCAAGAAGGCTGCCCGGGAACGCAATACTGCGAAGCGCAAGGCAGGCGCTGAGAAGAAGGAGAAGGAGTCGTCGGGAGTTCAAGATCGAGACAACCCGGATGCTGACGTCTCGGATGCGCACCATGCAGTTCCGGATGCCGTTGCCCCGGATGTCGAAGAGAAGACCCCGAGTGACTCCGCGAGGAGCTCACACTCGAGTGCGAGTATGGAGTTCGTGGGTGTGTCTGCCCCGGATGTACCCACACAGGCGTCAGTGGGAGGCGCCGTCAAGGTTAAGTGCCCGGCTGAAGGTGGCCCTTTGGGATTCCTGAAGCCGAGATCGGACGTGATCGTCTTGGATGACTCGGAAGGTGAAGC
>NW_008649040.1:381072-382275 GCF_000247585.1 Phytophthora nicotianae INRA-310
GAGCCCTGGACCCAACTTCCAGGCTTGGTACGTCACGGCAAACGCGACCTCCGAGTACATTACAACCCGGATGTCGATGGCCCGCCAGAGCGACGTTTGGATTTCTGAGTGGAACCTGGTGCGGTTGTCCCCGAATGCCGTCGACGATGACCTGTTCGCCCTGAGTGTCGACTTGGACACGCTGTCCGTGGTCGAGTGCGTTGCGCTCCTGCAGACACTGTTCTTCGAGGCCAGTTTCAGGTTTCGCAACCTGATTCCACGATGGTCTCAGACTCGGACGTCCAGATTGAACACGGAAGTTGTGTTGGGAGTCGCTCAGGACCTTCAACACTTGCTCGCTCTGGAACTCCTGAATTGGCGTAACATTTCTTCAGAGGTTCCATTGCGAGTTGTCTTTGCACCTGGACTGAACGTTCCGAAACTCGATACTGAGGAAGACAATGCGGAAGACATCAAGGCGGAAGACCGGGAAGGCGATCTATTAATGTCTGATTACCAGGCCGGCGTCCTTGGCCCTGACTGTCTGCAGCGTCTGGAAGGCATCGGCATTCGGACTGTTCGGAGCCCCGTTGGTTCGTCGCTTGGAGAACCGGACTTGAAGCTCCAGCACCCTGCTCCGTCTTCAATTCCGTCCCTGAGCTCGCACCAGTCGCTCCGGACGCCGACCCAAGCCTCTACGATTCGTCTCTCCCAGATGCCATGACGACGCCAAGCTCGCGACGCTCCTCGAGTATATTCGGAGCATTTGCTAGAAGCTCGGAAGAATCCAACATCAGTGGCACCTCGGGATCGCAGACGTCCCGGATGACGCATTCCTCGTTATCCTCAGGCTGGTCAGTCGGAGGGGCTACCGCAGCATCTCAAATGCCGTATGCGGGTCCATCAGGAATGGTGATGACCGCCCAAGGAAGTGCCATCCCGGATGCCGGAGGTTCAGGAGGCCAAGTGACGCAGACGTTTATCCCGGCTCCGCGGGGGCAAGCTGACCAGGACGATGTTGAGATGGCAGAGTCATGGGGCGCTCGCACCCGGAGTGCACGCCGGTCGAAGACGTCCAGGAAGCGACGAACGGCCAGAGCGCCGAGCCCAGATGATCCGTCACGGAAGTCTAGCCCGACCGACGACGATGATGCTCGCTGGAACTCGGAGAAAGAAGACAACCCTGAAGAGCCCAAGCGCAGCATCCCGAAGAGCGAGCCACTA
>NW_008649040.1:382375-383486 GCF_000247585.1 Phytophthora nicotianae INRA-310
CAAGTGACGCAGACGTTTATCCCAGCGCCACGGGTGCAAGTTGACCAGGACGATGTCGAGATGGCAGAGTCAAGGGGCGCTCGCATCCGGAGTGCACGCCGGTCGAAGACGTTCAGGAAGCGACGAACGGCCCGAGCGCCGAGCCCAGATGATCCGTCGGGGAAGTCTAGTCCGAATGACGACGATGATGCTCGCTGGAACTCGAAGAAAGAGGACGACCCTGAAGAACCCAAGCGCAGCATTCCGAAGAGCGAGCCACTAGGCCGCGTTAGGCGTATCGCTCCGCCGCCGAAGGAAGGTGACGCCCGGGATGCCAACGGTGCGCTGAAGCTGACACAGGATATGCTGACCCGAATGAAGCTCCGTCAAGACCAGATGACTCTGAACGTTGAGCGCGCCTTCACAGCAATCCAGTCGCTGGCTCAACGGGCTATCGCCCAGGAGGAGCGCCTCGCCCGGAGCGGGGAGGCCCAGAAGAGTCCGAAACCGGAGTTCACTGTGTCGTCCCGCAAAGGGTCGAGAAGCGCACCGCTAGGTGCGCCCTCCGAGGTGTCGTCGTCGCCTGCCGTTCCATCGCCGGAAGTGCTCATGCGCCAGGCCGAGGAAGCCGCACTCGCCGAGCTTGAGCGTCGCTGTGAACAGCGGCAAGCCGAGGTCGAAGAAGAGAAGAAGGCTTGGACAACCGACATCGAGCGTACCCTGAATGTCAAGTTAGCGTCCTTCCAGCAGAAGATTTGTGACCTGGAAGACGCACGCAATCGGGATCAACCTACCATCCGGATTCTCCGGAAGGCTCCGGAGACTCGTTCGCGCAACCTTCCTGCGACATCGTCCCAGGTTCAAGGAGCTGAAGGGTCGCCTTTACCTGACCCAGCAACCCAAAATTCTGGTCGCGCAACATTGCACCCACAATCGGGTAACGCAATCAAGGGACACGCAGGGGGGAGACGAGACATGATGGGCATGGATTCCGAAACAGACAAACTTCGTGCAGCCCTTCGGGGAGTGACTGAAGTAAAGTATGTGAAGGAAGAACCGGTCACCCGGAACAGAGAAGTGACATCGGGAGCCGTTGAGCCTAAGGGAGACCGAGCGACTTTCCAGCAAGCGG
>NW_008649040.1:386061-388717 GCF_000247585.1 Phytophthora nicotianae INRA-310
CAAATTCAGCGATTCGACACCTACGAGGATAAGCCACAAGGTCACACGCCAACTCGACTTTCGGGTTATTTCTGGTGTTAACATCCTAGAAGTTGACCCCCAAGTCCGGGTCTCACTATACGCCCCTTTGTCGGCAGAGTGTTCACCACGCTTCGCCACAACTGGTGCGCGCCTTTTCGGTGTTTGTAATGGAACCGAATGCGGGTTGAGCGACGTGGGCTCAATCCAACTACAAATCAACGAGCTATCTACGACCAATGCCCGCTCCTGACTACGACGGTAAGGAATCCTGCTACTATGATATCATCTGAAGCCGCCAAGTTCAAGCCACACAACGGCAACATCACTGGAGCAATTGATGTGGAATTTTGCAGTTCGAGGTGCTACATGTCGAAGAATATGACTTTGCCGCCGGACTGGGCTAGGTGTGCCGGCGGTTCATATTGTTTAAAAACACCTTAGCGGGATTGCATGTTGTGGCGAGAACAACAAAACCCGTATGTTAATTATATTCAGGATGTTACGTCCCACATCTCCGAAGCATTTGCTGGCCAGCACACGTTTCTCCTCATTCATCGTGACAGGAGATTTGTGGAAGATATGCGCGGGTACAGTCTGGAATACCTTAAGCTGTGACCTACTGGTTTAATTTCTTGCTAGAAGATTTTCGAATGGCTGCTGAAGCTGGGCTCAGGACTGGCTGGCAAGGCAGACGGTACACCTTGTCTCCTCATGTGTATCATTTAATTTTGTTAAGAACCCGTCTGCAGAGTGTAAAACCCTGACTACAACGGAACTGCTCGTTCAGTCTGGCGGCCAAGTAATGGAGTTTGCAGACACGTCGTAGAGACACGACATGGTTACGGGGAAGGACACCACCACGAGTTACCGAAGCCTTACTACGTTACGGACGCTTTCGGTGCGTATGAAGCACAGGTCAGCTAATGTAACAGGTTTTAGAATACGATTTAGAATAGGATATATTACTTTACAAGCTCTAGTATAAACGCAGAGTAGGTCAGTCTATGGGAGCTCCGTTTTCAATTGCCCGAACTGCGCGGGGCAGCAACCTCATACTTTTCGTTTTGGCCGCCCCTGCAAAGAGAATCATCCACTCACCTGCATCGCAACTGATAAACTGGTAGCACTTGTTGGTCCCAGCCCTGTTCAAGAAAAGACGATGCCTCCTACGAATGCACAGCTACGTGCCGAGATTGCCCGACCCAACCAGTTGGTCGCCGATTGACCACGTGTTCCAAACAACCTGCCTAAGTTCAAGGCAAGAGGGGAGAAGACGTGAGGGAATGGCTATTCCAGATTCAGAACGCGTGCTGTATCAACGAAATCCAAATCGAAGACGAAAGCTCGAGACTTCCACAATCTTTACGTTAAGCTGGCCACGTGTGTGTTCTGTGCCTCGGAGATTCCATTCTGGGAGCCTTCGTGAGACGCAATGGTGTACGAATGGATCCTGACAAAGTGCAGACGATTCGAGACTGGCCGGTTCCGAAAACTCAAGAAGAGCTACATAGTTTTCTTGGCTTCACTGGCTATGTTCAGTGCTTTTGTCCTGAATATGCTGCTCTTACTGCATCCATGTTCAGTCTGCTCAAGAAGCAGAAGAAATGGAATGCCAAGATCCACTTCAGCGACGAACAGCTCAAGAACTTCAAGGAGGTCAAGCGACGAATATATGCAATCCACCCGTACTGCATCTTGCGGATTTCAATCAACCGGTGCATCTACCGACGGATGGCAGTAATTTTGCCGTTGGTGGGGTGATGTTTCAAATTATTGACGAAGTTGAGCGTCCAACTGTTTACATCGAGAACTGAAAGCAGCGGAGATTAACTACCCGACACAACAGCAAGAGCTACTAGCGATTGCTTTTCAGATCTACTGTTTCGACAAGTCACCAATTTTGGAGACTGACCACAAAAGCCTTGAAGATCTGTTCACGCAAAAGATGGGTAACCGCCGGCTCGCGCGATGGTATGATATCCTAGCTGAGTATTCGCCTATGTTTTCTTATCTTTCTGGAGCGAAGAATGGGATTGCAAACGCGCTGAGCAGAAGACCCGACTTACAGCCAGAAACGAAGTACTCCCATGCCTTAAGTGTCACTGGTTTTAACGACACTTCGTTCAGCTTGTCCATCACCGAAGTATCCTCAGATGCCGAGCTTGTCACCTAGATCAAGGCAGAGTATGTGAAAGATTGCGATATCCAAGGGATACTTGCAGCCATAAAGCGACGTACCGAAACGGTGAAGCAAAAAGACAAGCGCGAGCACCAGAAGAAGTACAGGCTGTACACAGAAAACAGTGGTTTGCTCTGGTACCAGACCAGTAGACGACTTACCCCGGGTTATAGTTCCAATCAATGTGAAGCTTCGGAGCGAAATCATCAACATCCAATTATGGTGGACACCCAGGCGCGGAGCGAACGTACCTGACCCTCGCTAGACGGTGGTATTGGTCGAAGATGTTAGCGTCGATACAGGAGTTCAATGCGGATTGCGAACAATGCAGACGCAATAAGCCTCGGCTAACAAAACTAGGTCTTCTCGAACCTTTGAGCATTCTCGATGAGCGATGGAGATCCATCTATATGGACTTCATCACTGATCTGCCTGGGACAAAGAACAAGGTCAACT
>NW_008649040.1:390357-391427 GCF_000247585.1 Phytophthora nicotianae INRA-310
ACTGTATGGGTCAATGTACTTCCTGCTACAGTCTCTGTTCTCGAACCGAAGGCACTTATTCTTGATAAGACAAATTCCACTCTGTTATTCCTTTAGTCCTAGCGGTTCAATACCTTCTGCCCATCCTATATATGCCCTTTCTATCCCCTCTGTAGCCTGATCGCGTGGTACTTACCGTGGGTACAAATCAGATTATGTGTCCACAGTAGATCGCATCCTTGAGGTTAGATTGCGTGTCGACATGATTGCACCATGTCGATCCACTCCAATGATTACGTAATCTGCATAGAGTATGACGTAATCACTGACACGTCGTCATCGACCACGAGTCTCAGAGCTAAATCGGGTCCTTTTTCATCAATCAGTCCCTTGTACCCAGAAGCCAACTGTCACTTCACCACAGACGCACGCCTCTGCGTCGACGTCTGAGGCCGCTCCTCGCTTTGAGTAGCTTGACCAAGGTAGGTCTGCGAGTCAGCAACCCCCTGCGGATCATGGTACCGCTTAAGACGTCCAACATAGAACGTCGGGTGCGTCGTCATTGACTTTGGTAGGTCGATGGTGTATAACGCACCATGTCTGGCAAGGACTGTGAACGGCCCTATGAAGAGGTGCTTCAACTTGTTACTGCCGACAGAGCTGACGGTGTCAACCGGTAAGTTTCTAGTGTCGAGTAACACTAATTTACCCACTTTGGAAACGTTTAAGTTTCCTCTTCCATGTTTGTTTGAGTACTTCTTTTGTCTGTCCTGGGCCGCTGCCATGACATCGCGGACCCTGCTGATCACAATCAGCTTGGTGTCTATAAAGGACTCCACTTGTTTCCGCAGAGAAACCGGTCTCACATCCGAGACCTGGGAGAAAAGGACTTTCCGAGCCTCTCCCCTACTTAAAATAGAGGACGTGTGGCTCCTCGTAGAGTGAGTGGCACTCTGGGGTGACGGAAGCCGTTCAGGTAGAACGGCGTAAACCCCGTAGACGCGTGTACAGCGTTGTTGAGCGCAAACTCAACAACTGGGAGCTGTGTCGACCACGTACGTGGGGCTCCAGCGCAGACACTGCGCAGAGTG
>NW_008649040.1:399775-401987 GCF_000247585.1 Phytophthora nicotianae INRA-310
TACAAACTATAAGTCACCTATAATGAAGCTATGTAGATATGTAATGATTGGCTCCTAGAGCCCCTGGTACCATGTACCAGGTATTACAAGAGTGACTGGTCACGTGTAACTTGGGTACGCTGGGGTTCGTACCCCGTTACATAGGTCCTAGGCCTGTCCGTGAATCCACATGTTGTGCCACAAAGCTTAAAGAAAGCAATCTTATGGAATACCAGAAAATACTCCTCGTCCGTGAATTGACTAATATTGGCGAACTACCCAGTGTCGTTATGCCGAGAGCAAATGGATTCGCATCTGGTTCAGTCGAACCTTAAAAACCGTCGTCATCATTTGGAAGTCCAAAATGAACGTTTTTGCGATTCCATCGAAGTTAGGGTATTCCTTCGCAAACACTTTCTATACTTTTACGTGTTGCTAAAAAAAAAAAAGATTCGTTTTCTTTCGCAATTTGTTGGATAGAGGTCAAACTTTATGGAGATGTCGGAACGTCGGATTCTCACCGAAGGCTAATCCAAATATGCCGCAGTGGCTTTCCGCACGAATCCATTCGTGTCACGGATTCCTTGACTTCGTCGATAATAGAAGTGAGATGGTTTCCACGGCTTGTCGCATTCCACGAAAAGGAGGTTTGCCATAACGAAAGACACGCCAGCTTGAGTTCGACAGACATCCCCATTTATTTTCCACTGTACAGCCTAGTGTTCATCCTCCGTAACCTTTCATGTGTTGCGCTGAATGACCCAGTGTACAGTAGCCGTAACTCGATTGTCATGTGATCCGCTCCACATATGAAGCGTCCCCAATTTTCCCACAACAAACCGAAATCTGTACTTTAGTATAACATTTTGTAAAATCATTTTGTTTTGGAGTATTTAAAACAACCGCCTCAGTACTGCTTGTTTCTACTAAAAAAAAAAAAAGCAGCTAGCTGCTGCTTGGTTTAGTTGGAGAGCTGAAGAACTGAAGAATCGATGGCTGCTTGGTATAGTTGGAGAGCTGAAGAACTGAAGAATCGATGGCTGCTTGGATTATTGCTTCTTTTTCGTTTTTGGTGGGCGTCCTGTTTTACGTTTTCCGGTCGTGGTAGGATCGTTCGATTTGGAGATGCTGTCTGGTGCCTCGAGAATTGCCTGTGGAACGGCTGGATAATTGGATGGAAATTCTTTTGGTATTGAAAAAAATACTTTCCAGCCACAGATTTAATATTTTTTCATCGAGGTCCTTCAAAGGGTGGCGTGGTAGCTTCACGGATGCTGTTGATGCCTCGAAAAATGTAGTTACAGTATCGCCAAACAAATTGGAAATCAAGGACATCCTTAATACCTCTATGTTGTCACCATTGACCAACGGAAATGTACTCGTGTCGCTGTCAGCTGTGTCTACCGTTTTTCTTGCCGTACAAAACCTCTCGTTGATTTCAAATAGGTAGTTTGCTGTGTAATGCGATGGAGGTGGGATAAAAACATTTTGATAATAGTTCATTCCACCCCAGAAAGAACTGCCGTGAGGGATCATGGTAATCGATACCCCACCACCACCACCATTAACACTCTTCACCTTATTTACTTTATCCACAAGATCCATTGGGGTGTAAATATTCAGGCCTAGGGTTGCTGTTCGGCACCATGAAACACCTAGATTGGCAATGTTGTGCGGATGTCCAGGTAGTAAAAAGCAAAGGACAAGTTTTTATAGGGAAAGATGATTGACAAAAACGCAACAAAAAAAAAAAAACATTAGGACATCTTTAGATTTGTTCTGCCTCACCCAGTTGTTCAATATACTGAAGCTGATAACAGGAGGCGGAATTCCATCGTGAATATTGTGTTTCAAAGTGGATAGATGATACAGAAGTCGTAAACTGCATAATGCATGAGCGTCCTTCCTTTGAGCACGTTCTTCATAAACGAAAACATTATTTCTCTTTGTAATGTCCGCCACTACAAAATTTTGTATAATGACGTTGCTGTTGAAATAGTCGACGGAAGGGCGAGTATGCCCATAGTGTGGCATTGAAAGGCTACCGCCGTAGCCTTCAGCTTGGATCTGAACGCGTCTACCACGCTCCGACGTCACGGTGACCGTTTCAATACTGAGGGTTGTGGCGCTATCCGTCCTCGCAACACCAGAAAAGCCTAATCTGGTCTTCTCATTGCTCATGTCATACGTAACGAGATTTATCTGAGTTGGCAGACTTTGTTCCGGTGCATGC